>NW_017732032.1:112286-144288 GCF_001890085.2 Hipposideros armiger
ATCTGGCCCCCAATGACTTCTTTCTTTACCTGAAGATAAAGGAAATATTGAAAGGAAGACATTTTGATGACATTCAGGACATCAGGGTAATACGATGACAGCTCTGATGGCCATTCCAGAAAAAGAGTTCCAAACTTGCTTTGAAGGGTGGACTAGGCACTGGCGTGCGTCAGTGCATAGCTTCCCAAAGGGAGTCCTTCAAAGGTGACTGTAGTGATATTCAGCAATGAGGTATGTAGCACTTTTTCTAGGATGAATTCACAAACTTAATTGTCTGACCTCATATACAGGGTGCAGGTGCCTTTTTAAATCTCTCACGCTACGCTAGGTGACCCTGGCATCAAAATGGACATTAGAAATGCATGCATTTCTATAACCCTTTCATGAATCTGACTCACTATTGCACAAGTTGTTTTTTATTTAAAATACTACTACTAATACTATAATTGTAAATAAAGCCATGTCAAACAATGAAGAGATTTTCTACCAGACACCTAGCAGCTATAATCCTTTGCTCCAGGGAGTGATATAACCATCTTTGTGCATCTGGTGGACCAGTTCTGTTTGTTCCACTTGAACAGGGACTAGGAAGTGGCAGCACAAACATCCCGGTCATTCATTAGTAGACATAGACAATCACTATGAACCCTGATGGTCACTAAACAGCGAGTCATTGCAGTCTCCAGACAAATGACCTCAATTCCTGTTTTGTACAGGTCTTTCACCTACTTGGTGAAATTTATTCCTGGATATATTTTTTTGATACAATTGTAAATGGGATTGTTTTCTTAACTTTCCTTTCTGATAGTTCATTAGTAGAGTATAGAAACGCAACAGAGTTTTGTATATTGATTTTTGTATCCTGCAATTTACTGAATGTATTTATAGTTCTAACAGGTTTTTTTTTGGGGGGGATGCAGTCTTTAGGGTTTTCTATATATAATACTATGGCATCTGCAAATAGTGACAGCTCTACTTCTTCCTTTCCAATTTGGATGCCTTTTTGAGGGGTTTTAAAATAAGGAACTGGACATTTTTCTACCAGCCTTTTAAAATTATAACATCTTTTCTGTTCACTTAATTTCTCACACTACCTTTGAAAAGGGGCTGCATGGCATATATTTATTTACATCAAAATTAAAGTGAGCTCAAAGTGATGTCAACAATTCTAAGAACTTCTCAAATCAAAATTACTTTGACCTATACAATGAAAACTAAGACACTTATTGAAGAAGACACAAATAAAAGGAAAGGTGTTCTGTACTCATGGATTGGAAAATATTGTGAAAATATCCATACTACCCAAGTCCATCTACAGATTCAATGTAATCCCTACCAAAATTCCAATGGCACTTTTCACATAAATAAAATAATCCTAAAATTTGTATAGAACCACAAAAGACCACGAATAGCCAAGGAAATCTTTAAAAAAAAAAAAAAACAAAGCTGGAGGCATCATCCTCTCTCACTTTAAACTATATTAAAAAGCTATAGTGACCAACACAGTACTGTAATATCATAAAAACAGACACATAGGTCAATGGAATAGAACAGAGAGCCCAGAAATAAACAATAAACAAATAAACCCACAAATATATGACCAATTAATTTTCAACAAAGGCACCAAGAACACACAATGGGGAAAGGGTATATTATATACTGGGGGTGCCAAAAAATGTATACACATGAATTGTATTCATCTTTTGTTATTGGTATATATTGAGTATTACAATTTTAATAGTTTTTTTCCTTTCTTAAAAATGTGTATATATTTTTTGGCACCATGTGTGTGTATGTGTGTGTGTGTATAAATATGTATGTATACACACACACACACACACACATACCGTATTGGGAAAATTGGACGTCACATGCAAAAGAATGAAATTTGACCACTGTCTTACATAATACACAAAAATTAACCCAAAATGAATGAAAGGCTTACACATAAGACTTGAAAACATTAAACTCATACAAGAAAACGTAAAGGTAAGGTCCTTGACATCAATCTTGGTGATGATTTTTTTTGGATGTGACACCAAAAGCAAAGGCAACAAAAGCATAAACAAACAAATGGGACTACATCAAACTAAAAAGCTGTTACACAGCAAGGAAACCATCAACGAAATGAAAAGGCAACCTACTGAATGGGAGAAAATATTTATAAATTATGTATCTGGTAAGGGGTCAAAAACATATAAAGAACTCATACATCTCAATAGCAAAGGAACAAACAATCTGATTAAAGAATGGGCAGAGGACCTGAATAGACATTTTCCAAAGAGACATACACATGGCCAACAGGCACATAAAAAGATGCTCAACATCACTAATCATCAGGGAAACGTATATGAAAACCACAATGAGATACCACCTCACAACTGTCAGAATGACTATTATCAAAATAAAAAGGTAAGTTGACAAGAATGTGGAGAAGGGGGAACCCTCATACACTGCTGGTGGGAATATAAATTGGTGCAGCCACTATGGAAAACAGTGTGGAGGTTCCTCAAAAAATTAAAAATAGAAACTGCCTTATGATCCAGCAATTGCACTTCCAAAGAAAACAAAAACATTAACTCAAAAAGATATATGCATTCCATGTTCATTGCAGCATTATTTTAGCCAAGACATGAAAGCAACACACACACACACACACACACACACACACACACACACACGAATATTTTTCAGCCATAAAAAAGAAGGAAGTCTTGCATTTGCAATAACATGGATAGACCTTGAGGATATTATGCTAAGTGAAATAAGTCAGATAGAGAAAGACAAATACTGTATGATCTCACTTATATGTGGAATCTGAAACAAAACAAAACAAAACCACATAAAAAAGCTGACAGATACAGAGAGCATATTCGTGGTTGCCGGAGGCGGGGTTGGGGATGGGAAAAAGGTGGTCAAAAGGTATAAACTTCAAGATACAAAGGGTACCAACTTATAAAATAAGTAAGTCCTGTACGTGCAATGGATAGCATGGTGATTACAGTTAATACTGCATTGTATATATGGAAGTTGCTAAGAAAGTGGATCTTAAAAGCTCTCATCATAAGAAAAATGTTGTAACTATGTATAATGAATGTTAACTGGATTTTTGTGATCATGTCACTATATATACAAATATCATTATGTTGTATACATGAAACTAACATTATATGTCAATTATACCTTAATAAAATGTTTTTAAATTAAAAAACAATAAAACTCCTCAGATGCTGTAGCCTCAGATTCATAGTCAAATAACTTCAATTCTTTCTGTTCCTAGAGCTTTGAGCTTGCTTAGAAATGTGAAAATTAAATCCTGTTAGAGACTACATTTACCAGTGAAGGCCTTGAAATCCATGCTATGAAAATGGAAAACAAATCAGGTCTCATTTTCTATCATTAATTGTTGTCCAATAATTCCACCTTCTCCAAAGATTCATACCATTGACCAAAGTTCTTTGGGGGAATTCTGAGTTTTCCCAATGCTTATCAGAACAGTTGTGTTTAAGATAAGACCTTATATTTGCATAGCACTTAAGAACTAATTTATTTCTTTTATCTACACTGGCCTTCCACCCTCTCCACAACACTGGGAAGTGGGTATTAGAGCCTCACTTTTACAGGTGAGGAAATTTAGGCTCCAAGTATCTAATTGACAGGGCAGTGATCTATTAAAACAGCTAGACAGGTAGGTAGAGAAGAAATCTAAGTCTCATTTGCAGAAAAAAAGGCTTGGGTCAGAGGACTGGGGAATCATATCAAAGTCCCCACTGTCTTAAACATAATACATTTTGAGAAGTGGAATTGCCACTTCACATTGAATTAACCACATGGAACCCAGCCCAGGCTGTCCCAAAGCAGATTAATGAAGGCAGAATTTGAGAAAACGCCTTAGAGCCTTCTTAAAGTACATGTTATTTATGGGAAACTTTTACATTTTTTTTCTGAAGGATTGGCACGTTGTATGAGCTTTATATAAAGGCAGGGCTCTTTTCCTTGAAACCAATCAGAAGCCTGAAACCGCATTAAATGTTTACCATTTAAAAAATCACCTTAATCTATCTCACTTTGTTGTTATCCAATTAGTGTAATGTAAACCAAGTCTGCGGAAGGAGCTAGCAGAACTCAGTTTAAACCAGTGAAGGAAATTTACATCCCCCTGAATTGACCTGTTTTGAACACTAAGCCATAATTTCAGGGGCAGATTAAGAAACAGATTCCAGCCTGAATACAGCAGGCTCTTTTTCCTTTAAATTAAATCTATATGAGAAGCACAGAACTTTTACAGCCTTTATTTGAAGTTGCAACATAAAGTGATATTCTGTTGAACACTTTTGGGGTAGCTATGGCAACAATGATTATCACCACATACTACCAACCAAAATAACACCTGCATGCACGTCTATTCTAAACCCTTAATTAAAGAGAAAAGCCCAATTCAAATTTCCAGTTGCTAAATCTGGGAGAAAACTTCAACAAAATTTTGGGAAATCTATTTAGGTTTTGCTTCTGTGTTCAGTTCATGGAGGGTTTTTTTCCCCCCTTCTTTCAGGACAACTTAAGTCTGACTATCTCTCCCTGCCCACACCAGAACCACCCACACTGTTAAGTTTCTGGAGAAATAGAGGTTTCAACATTTCCTTTTCTAATAAGAGCTCCAGGGCCCAAAAGAAAAGTACTCCTTTCAAACAAGTAGCGATGTGCATGACATTTGTAGGTTTGTTTTTAGTTTCTCTGTAGGAAAAAAGGAGAAGGGGTAAGGGGAAGGAAAACAAGAAAAGGAGGTGACGACCAAAGAGAAAGGAAGCTAGGAAAAGGAAAACAGAAGGAAACTGCAGAAAGGAAACAAGGAAAGTGAGCCAATGATCAAAAGGGGAGCAAGCTATTCAAATCGGCAAGGGGAAGGCAAGGGGGAACGCTTGCATGATCTATGGAAAGTAAAATCAGGCTTCTTCATCCAGGCTGAGAATGGAAGGTTCTCCAGTAGACTTCACTCCACCCTATTTCCAGCCTCTTTGCTCTATAATTTTGCAATGCCCACCCACTCCAACTCACTTTGACTTGCTTTAGCCAATAGGATACTAGCAAATACGATGCAAACAGAGGCTTGACAAGTGTTTGTGCAAGGAGCCTTGCTTGCTCCTGTCCTTTACCAATGCTGTGAGTACATTCTTGGGCTTGCCTGCTGGTGAATGAAACACACATGGAGGAGAACTGATGTGCTCTTGTCTGCCCAGCCAGGCCATGTGAGATCGGCTGACAGCAAGCATACTGAGAGAGATATCTGAGCAAGCCCAGCCAGGATCAAGAACGCTGCCTCAGTCAACTGGCAGCTGACTACAGACACAGGAGTAAATCCTGTCTGGATCAGCCCGATAAATGGGTATTGCATGTCACCAAGGACATTTGTTATGTACCATTACCATGGCAACAGATAACTGATACAAGTACATACCCTGCTCATCAAGGTCTTTCATTCTATCCTGATTATAGTAATGCTTTATAGCACATCATCTTGTAAATAGATGTCAAAAGTCCATAGGGAAAAAATGGAATGTAGAGCGATCCTAAAATAAATACAGAAAATGCAAACTTTTGAACGTGGTAGGTGGTGTTCGCCACCAAAATAAAACCCAGGACATTCTCCAAGGTAAGGTCTTTGGAATTCTAGAACTACATATAACTTGGAAAGAATCCAGCCAATCCTGTCAGAGGATAAATTGAATTGAAGTAATTAAAAGGAGACAAGCAACCTTTATTTGTAGTCACTAATGCTGCACCAACTAATGGACTGAAGAGTTTGCAAATTCTCAGGTGCCCTGTTAATTGCAGCTGAATAGCTGTAACAATAAAAGCAGTTTTCTACAACTGTGGGCTTGAGGGTAAACAGGGTAGGTGATCCCTGGTGAATCTGTGCTGCCAACTGCAAGAACAGAGGGTAACAGCTGCGATCAACACCACACTCCTTAGTTTACCATAAAAATAACAAATGAATTGTCATTGGGAAAAAAACAACCTTGAAAATATGTGTGGAAGAGCACTGCCTTCACGTTCTGAAAACTGTACTGTACAAAGAGAAACATAACTGGAAATGGACAATGCTAGCAATTAGGATGGAGATGTTTCATTTTCTAGGAAGCTGGATTACATATTCTTTCCAATAAGTGCTTCTGAGGGGTGCTGAGAGGATCATTTGCAAAGGGGAGATCTGTGTATGAAGTGCACGCAACAATACTCTCTGAATCCCAGACCATGTGTTTAGTCAAAGACTCTGTTAGGTATGCATGCAGCTGAGTAAACCGAGAAACTTCATGTTGAAATAACACAAAATGGATTCTTGATTGACTGCAGTAATCAGGGAACAGTGGCATGAACAATCGCTGAATCATTTTATTATGACCTTGGAATGCATTTTTTGATTGACAATAACTTGAACGGAGAAAAAAACAGCTTCAGAGAATCTGAAGGATTGCAGTTTTACCTTCTGATCCTCGTTTGATTCATATATGGCCCCATGGCATCACAGAAATCACCAGTTCCTCTCCTCAGCAGTTGGAACCCACTCTGTGGGTGGTAGTGGAAGAAGGTAACTGTTGAGTTTACAAGGCCTTTTCTTTTTCCTTTTTTTTTTTAGCTGAGCCATTCTGCCACCTGTTGGCAGCTCAGCGGCAGCTCAGCTTAGGCCAGGAATCGAACTGGTGACCCTGTTGCTCAGAGCTCGCACTCTTGAGCGAGCTCTTAACCAACTGAACTACTCGGCCGGCCCTACAAGGCCTTTTCTAATGTTGTGAGGGGTAGAAAGGCAGCTAACTCTGGCTCCTTGAACCCTTCCTTCTTCCCCAGTTTTTAATGGTTTCCAGATGCCAGCAAGATACTTCAGAGGATGTGAGGACATCAGAGGGATCCAATGAAAAGCAGTGAAGCTTCAAACCTCTTGAGATTTACTCATTCTTCCATCCATCCATCAAACCAAATACTGAAGGCCTATTCTGTGCCTGCCATGTGTTAAGTGCTGTGGAAACACTGGTGAACAAATCCTGTCGCCTTCCTAGAGGAGATGCTAAACTAACGTGAGACAGAGACACAGACAGAAGCAGACAGAGAGAATATGAACACAACAGTCTTAGCATGAGTAACTGCTACCATTACATGGGCCTGAAATGTTTGTTGAGCATCTGTTAGATTCCAGAAACTGTGCGAGGCATGCTGCTTTATTTGTTTAAAAAGGGGGTGGTGCCTTGTTCTATTTCCTTCAATTCATATGAAATCTGATATTTATGATACATTTAGCAGCCTTTTCATAACTACTTGAACAATGAAATACACTTTGTATTTAGGTTTTGCTCTCTGAAGATATTGTTTTTAAAGTGCGTGTTAATAAAGAAAACAAAATGAGGTGTGTTCCTTCCACTGAAAGTGTGACTTCAAGGATGTTATGTTATACAGGCAGACTTTTAACCCAAAATATTGTTTTTCCAAGGTGAATAAATTTTATTTTATGTTTTGTCCTTGAGAAGAAAGGCCAAGGAAACTTGCCACTGGCTAAGAAGAGGGGACTTGGACTCAAGTACAGTGCATTTTCTTAAATGAGTTCCTTGGATTTATGGGTTCATTGCATTAGAGGGCCAGTTAAATGCATTTTGTCATTACCACATGACTTTTCTGCTTCTTCACTCTGTAGACAGTAAATTCAAAGCTGACTACTGAAAAGAAGCCAGTTGCAACATTTTCAAAAATATTTCCAAAACATACTTTGGACCATAAACAAGTATAAGCCAAAGAAAAATTAGGAGGCCATATTTTATAAGCTGGAGACTATAATTTACAGTGTTTACAGGACTTCTATGTTCAAAGTTCCAAATGAAGAGTAGTCGATTTACAGATTTAATTTAATCTTCAAATAACCCCATGAAGTGGAATTATCACTATTTTACAAGTGAGGAAGCTGAAGTCCTGTGAAGTTCAGAAGGTTCTATGTAAAGCAGCTAAGACTAAACTCGTAGAACTGATAGACTTCAAAAACCATTAGTTTTCTAACATATTACCTGTGATTAAACCATTTTCTGTTTGATTTGATAATTAAAATAATAGATTCTGTTGATGCTTTTGAACTAGCTACTATAAGACAGCTGAATCTAGGGATTGATAAAGCTAAGAAAAGACATATTGAATAAGGAATTACACTACTTTTTACTGAAGCAGGAGATAACAATTCCCACCATGGAAAGAGAAAAAAAATGGAGCTAGCTCATCTTCTCCTTGCAATCAAGTATCAGGGCAGGTTAGAGTAAAATATCAAAGTAACACAGAAAGACAAGACAAAAAGAACAGTTTTCGTATAAGTGGAAGAAATTTAACCCCAGCCAGATATATTTGGCCCTTTAAGACAAGGCACCAGTTAAATAGCTTTTTTCTTTCTTCCTTTTAGGAAGAATGTTTGAGCCAAAAGTATAATACATGAATACCTCTGAGATATTGCATGTTCAGTTCCAGACCACCGCAGTAAAACGAGTATCTCAATAAAATGGGTCGTAATATTTTTGCTAGTGGAGGGTCTTGCCTTCAATTTGTAAAAAAACTCACCTGTGGTGCACAATAAAGCGGAGCGCAATAAAACGAGGCAGATCTGTACTTTTATCATTTTCAAGCGTGCTTTGACATACATTATCGCATTTGATCTTCACAACTACCCTACCAAGTGGAATTTATTAATGTCCCCATTTGATAGATGGGGACATCAAGTTCCGAGCAGATAAGCAACTTGTTGAAGCACATAAACCATAATCAAGACATCCCTCAATGCCAAGCTTTCTGATCTCTAACTTACTTGGGAAACACGCTGCTTCTCCCTCTTGCTTTGAGTCCAGAGAAACAACTTCAAAAGTAGCTGGGAAAAAATGAAAATCATGTAACTCTTAAGATGAATTATCCATAAGCTGAGGTCAACTCATGCCCAGATACATTTGGCATCAAATTAGTATTCAAGCCTATTTCGAAAACGTAAATCTTTGATTAGAACCTATGTATGAAAAATCCCATTTAAAAATAAAGTATTTGGGGGAAAAATACCTCATTGTATCTCAGAATATGTTTAATATTTTTCTCTAAAACTCATTTTCTGCTTCCACATTGCTTGATGTTACATTTAATAAAGTACTAAGACATGTAGGAGATACTGTGTCCACTGAGAATTGTTAGTAATAAAAGGCCTGCATGAGAATTATTATATGTAGGCAAGGTTGGATCTGCCATCTCTATTATTAGGCCAAATTTCTATGTTTTGGAATTATATAATACCATGAGAAAACCTCAATTTCAGTAGCTTGCAATGACAAATTTTATTTTTCTTGTCCATGGGTTTGTGGGTAGGCTACATTTCTTGACTAGGTTTGGCTGAGCCAGGCTAGACCCCAGGCTTAATATCAAGTTCATGTATGTAATGTGTCTTCAACATTCTGGGTCCAGAAGCTACTTGTGAAAATGTTCTTCTCATGGTGGATGGCAGAATTGCAAGAGAGCACACCAAACCACGTGAGCACACTCATCCATCAACTAGTATTCCATCGTCCAAAGCAAGACACATGGCCAAGCCTTACATCAACAGAGTGGGAAATAAACTGTTTCCTCTAGTGGGAGGTCCCACAAAGTAAGAGCACAGACTTATAATTATATTAGAAGGAGGTCAAATGACTTGATTTCAAAAAAAAGTATTTCAAAGTTTGTTGTCAGAGTGTTAGTGTATAGCGTGAAAAAAGTACCCAGAAACGAGCTTAGGAAAATTAAGGTCAAATGGTGAAAGATCTTGAGAACTGTGCCACAACATTTAGCCTTTACCCAAGAATAATGGGGAGCCATTGAAGCCCCTTTGACTTTGTATTCAGAGATCCCAACACCACTGGTCCCCCCTATCTCATTACAATATTACCCCAGGAATAATCTCAGCCAAGTTTGTTTTATTACCCTTACCCATACCTGGTGGGGCTTTCAGCACACTGGGAAGAGAGTAGTTACACAGCAAATTTTGCTGACTTGTTTTTATTAAAATTAAAGTAGTAAAATGGAAGTAAAAGGAATTATTATTGAGTAATTAATATATTTTAGATTTTAATGATTTTAAATGATTTATTTTAATTACAACTAAAGTGGTACAATTGAAGAAAAGTGTTTTAAATAGTGTCTGCTCTATTTCTATTGAAATCTTGCCTCAGAGAGAAGGATTTTCCCTTTGTCTCTTTTTCTCTTTTATCTACCCCAACGTTGCCTGTGTTCATTCCCTTTCTCATCTCACTGTTGCCTGTTATGTACACAGGTACACAATTTAGGAGATCTCCAGGACCCAATATCAAGTATCCCATTGTTCCTCTCTACCTGGATGACATAGCAATGTGCACAATATAAACAATGCAGGATAATACACTAAGCACATACGGCGTTCTCTCTATGCTAATAAGATTGTGTCTTCTCCTAATACCCTGACAAATGTCATCTCTTCGGTTCCCTAAAGTTGGGATAAAGGCATGGGTGAGAACCAAGTTGCTGAGTTTAACCCTCATAAATTGGAATGGATTTTGATTGGCAGAGTGAAACTTGGAAGGGTATGACAATGGAAATGTCTGCTCATTTTATTCTTGAAAAGATTATCAAAGCTTTTACCCTCTGACTACAGATATATTTCTTGAGTGCTTATTCATTCATCCATTCATTCACAAATGTATTCATTCAACGAACTAAATGTCTACAATACTACAGGCACTGTGGTCCCAGGCTAGGACCTGAAAATGCTATTATGAACGAAAACAGACACCTCTGTTGCCATGGCACCAAAGTAATTAATATAGATGAAAACAAAAACAAAAATGGACTTTGAGCCAAAAAGAGCAGTGGTCTCCCAAATACTGGCCAAGTGAGTTTTAGGAAATGTTTTTGACTCTTCAGTATTCTATTTTCTAGTCTGTAAAATGGAGAAATACTTAGTTTACCTTCCTACTAGGGAAAACTATATCAGTTGTTATTTATGTGTGAGCATTGAACAAATGCCTTATGTTGATATTATTTTGAATTTTTAATAATGGAATGCTTTAAAGAGATCAATTTAATGTAAGGACTATTGTATCCATCACTATTTCTGTGTAACAAGCAACAGACTGCAAAATCTCAGTAGAAAAAAAACATGACCACTTATCTTTCTTCTCATAGATCTACAGGTCAGCTGAGGGTAGCTCTACTTCGAGCTGCAAGTCTGCAGATTGACCAGGATGACTCTGCTCCATGCATCTATGTTGTTTTCAGGGCAGTGGTAGAAGCAGCGTGAAGATAAGCAGACACATGAGATGTTTCTAAGGCTTAGCCTCAGAACTAGTGTACTGTGATTTCCATTGGTCAAAGATAATCATGGAGCCAAACCCAACATCAGTGAGGTGGAGAAATTCATGCCCATAGTGGCAGGGAGAAGGGGGTCAATATTTTCTGAACAAGAATCTAATTCATACCAACTCTCCTTTTCTCTAGTTAAGACTTTTCTGAGAACAATCTTGCATAGGACATGTGCTTTTAGCATGCTATTTTCCTGTTCAAGAACTGCAATGGCTCTGTAGCACATGTTTATTAACTAACCCAGCAGCCATTATTAAGCCTCTTCTACCTTGACATCACCATTAGAGGGACTGGAAAGCCAGATGCTTCATTTCCCAGCTTCCTTTGCCCCTAGAAGTAGGCATGTGGCCCAGTACTGTCTAAAGAAACAAAACCAGGGCCGGCAGAGTGGCACATTGGTTAAGAGCTGGCTTGGGATGCCAGAGGGCCCTGGTTCGGATCCCACATATGAGGGCCAGTGACACTGCCCTCTACAGCTGAGATGCTGAACAACAGCTCGACCTGGAGCTGGGCTACCCTGAGTCGCCAGCGACGGCATAGGCTACAGCCCCTGCTGCAGTGGGTTGCCATGGGCTACCGTGTGTAGCCAGCAGCCAGCGTGAGCGGCCAGCAGCCACTGTGAGCGGCCGTCCAGAAGCCGGTGACTGATCTGCCTCGCCTGGGAAGAGCGCAATGATGGTGCCAACTTGGGCCAGTGAAGCAACGTCCTCCACAACTAGACTGAAGAACAAAAGGACAGCAACTTGTCTGTTCCCCTCCCCCCAATTCCCCAATGCTGTTCTCATCCCCCAATTCCCCAATAAAACTTATTAAAAAAAAGAAACAAAACCAAAAGTCTAACAAAGGCTTTCTGAAAAACTTTTGATCCCCTTAGAAATGGACAGGTATGAGAGGAGAGCTGGCTGACATCGCCATTTTCCCCTTCTTCCCAACATGAATGTAGAAGTAATGCCTAGAGCTACAGAAGCCATCTTATGACTATAAGGTGGTAAACAAGAGAACAAAATCAATATACGCAGGACTGTTTCCCTGATGGCATCACTGGGCATCTTATCATGTAAATAAAGTTAACCTTTATTAGTGAAAGACACTTTGTTACTTCCAAATGAATGCATCCGATACAGGTTTCCAGTTGTCTATTGGATAAAATCTAAACTCTTCTGCCTGGCTTTCCATATCCTTTTTAACGTGGTCTCCATTTGCCTACCTACCCTTTGCAAACATGCTTCCTCAACTCAGCCAGACTGCTCTCCTTGCACGTCTTTGTTCTTGGAATGCCCTCACACTTCCCATTTGCCAGTCCAATTACAGTCCACCCTTCAACACCAAGCTCACGTCCAACTTCTTCCATGAAGTTTAACCCACAGTGCAATCTTCCCTTTTCTGAAACCCAGTTGAGAACTGATCTTCTACCAAGAACCCAGCTTAGCTTTTGTGTTCTCGGCATTGCTTAGGTGACTGTTTCTTAACACTTAAGAGTGAGCAGTTCTTATGGATGGATTCCAATGATTCTCAATGGTACAGGTCTTACAACACAGCATAATCCATGATTATGATTAGGACACAGGCGGGTGTCCAAGTAATTTTTGGTTAGTCAGTTGTCTGAAAGTTAGAATATATTTTCCATAGAATTTCCACCCAATCTACTTATCTAGAGATGCAGAGAAAAGGGTATCTCTTCTTTCCTTTGCCCTAGCCTAGCCCTAGGCAGTCTTCATCCGTTTGTCTATTCATCCACCAATTTAATAATTATCAGGCACCTGCAATGTCATGGAACAACTTATTTTAATGAGCTATCTTACGTCTCCACCTCCCTCTCCACTACTTTCTAGAACACCAGTGTTTTTCTGCCATCCTAAGCTTCAACTCAGATTTCCTCTGTCCTGATTGCCCCATACAGCCAAAGTGATCTATACCCCCAGCCCACATGGCATGTTTTTTCAGACAGTGATCTCAGCTGCATATTAGGAGAAGAGCAACCTAACTGTGCTGATTCACACCAGCTATGAATCACTGAGAGCTCATTACGGGCCCCAGTGCTCTTGCCCTTTTAGTTCACATAAAATAATCTTTCAATTCTGAAGAATTTCACTCCAGATACAAGTTGAGAAAGTTTACTATGTGGAAGAAGTCATTGGTAGCAGGTAAAATACCTCTCCTGTGAACCCAGGGTAGTCAAGCATCCATTCTCCCTCCACTTGTGAACCTAAAATATCCTTTTAAAATAAACTTACTTAGGTATGGTTGACATACAATAACCTGCCCATGTTTAAAGTGTACAATTTGATAAATTCCAATGTGCATACTCATAAAATCAAGACAATGAACATTTCCATCACCTCTAAAAGTTTCCTGTCTCTTTATAATCTACTGATCTGCTTTCTGCCACTAGAGTTTGCATGTCCTATGTTTTTACATAAATGGAATCATATGGTATGGATGGATGGATGAAGATAGATTTTTTTGACTTCTTTCAATCAGCATAGTCATTTTGATATCCATTCACCATGACTTTTAATATATCAATAGCTCATTCCTTTACATTGCTTATATTATATTATATTATATCATATTATATTAATTATATGTTATATTATATATTATATGGCCGTACCATATTTTTCTTATCCATTCACTTGTTGATGGATGTTTGGGTTTTTACTAGCAGCAAATAAAGTTGCTATGAAAATTCCTGTACAAGGCCTTGTATGGACACATATTTTTATTTTTATTAGGTAGATATCTAGGAGTGAAATGGCTGGGTCGGATGGGTACCTAAAATATCTTTTAGGAAACTAACGATTTTCTCAGTCATTTCCAAAGTATCAGTATCAAGGGCTAATGGCAAAGAGGGGAGAGACTTTTAAACCTCTTGTGTTTATAATTAGGGGATTGCTTATGGCTAGGAAACAATTCTCCACGAGTGTCTTACATACTGGCATGTCTGCTGAGAAAAGGCATCGACAGCTTTTGTTCCAGATTATCTTTTCAAGGATGTTGGTAAATGACAGAGCCAGGACTACAGTCGGGCAAACATGGTCCCTGGAGTTCCAAGTTGAAATAGACACTCTCAGGGTTATGCAAGTGCAGAGTCAGCACCTAAATGTGAGCCCCTCCTTAAATGTTGAAACTTAGTCACCTCACTTGCCTCACCCTAGCCCTGGACCTATATTGCAGCCTGGGGAGATAGAAATAGGGCCCCCCTCCAGAATAATAAAGGTAATATCTCTCTGGGGGGGGGAACGGGCAAAGGCTGGGCAAATTTGCTAACAGCCCCATTGAAAAGATTGTTTCGTATGTTCAGAGCTCCTAACCTGGAATGCAAACCCACTGTGTGGGTAGCATCCAACCAGGCCCACCTCTATGTCACTTCCATGCAACTTGGGGGAACAGGTGAACAGGAAGCTCATGCTGACAACTGTACCATGAGTAATGAAGTCCTTTGTCTCTGGCTGAGGAGCCTGCTGTTTCTTTCAGAATCCATGAAACTGTGGCAGGCTAACTCATTAGCTTGCAAGCAGGGAAAAAAGCTCAGACCCTTCACAGTTTTTGACACCTACTCCCACAGAGTGATGCCAAATCCATTATCACAATACCCAGCTAAGAGAGAGTTTTTAAGGAGTGCAGGCACCTGCTGCATGCTCTTGGGCAAAAAGCTTGACAGAATTCATCCTAACCCCTGTGTACTCCATTATTATACTCAATTATTTTTCATTCAGCAAGCATTTAGTAAACTCTTACTGCATGCCAAACACTGTATGAGACAATGATAGAAAATGAATAGGATTTCCACCCTCCTGGATGCACAGCCTAGCGGAGGCAGCAGACCAAAAAATTGTAGTTCAAGGAGATTATTGCTGTAACCAAGATGAGAAGTCAGGGATGGCTTCAGAAAAAGTAGTGTTTGAGTTGAGTCAACGAAGAACTGCAGGCATTCGCTGGAATTGAAGATGGGAGGTGGGTGGAGAGAACAGACATGCGCAAAGTCATACATATATGAAAGAGAAAGTTCAGGGAATGATGAGAGGATTGTTTTGGCTAAAGAAGAGTTTGTGTGTTGAGGGGAAGGCAAAAGAGAGGGAGGAGACTTGGGAGAAAAAGTGGGCTGCTGGGAGAGAAACTCTGAAGAAGCAGATATATGAGAATGGTCTGGAATGCCAAACTAAGGAATTGGGGCTTTAAGTAAAATGGATGCTTCAAGGTTAGCTTTCGCTTGTTTGTTTTGCTTTTTAAGTGGGGGAAGCCATGGGATTTGTGTTTATCACACTGAATTATGGCCATTTGTATCTATAAAGATTTCCCCTGCTAGGTTTGAGCTCACTGTGGAACTGAGGAACTCTATCTTGTTCACACTTGCTCCCTAATTCCACTCCTGGAACAGAGTTACCACTCAAAAAAAATGTTAGTTTCATTCATTAATTAATACATCTTAAATGAGTTCCTCAGCTAATCCATATGCATTCTGTACCTCAGATAATCCATATGCATTCTGTACCTCAAAATGTGCCACTTGTGAATAATTAGGACAAAGAAATGAAAAATTGGAATGTTTCTGATGTTTTTGAACAAATTATCATTCCAAGTTATGTCTTACAATTTTTCTCTCACTTTCCATTACTTTATTCATGAGATGGCATGTTTTTTAATCACTTGGTGCAGGATACTAATACAGCACTTATCTCTGAAATAAATTTTATATTTTTATTAAATATATTTTAAATTTATAAGGTGCTATGTATTATTCATTGACAAGTCTTGGCTCATGCTACAGACTATATATCACTTTTTCCAGGTACCATAAGTGGTCATTTAAATTGAAATAAAAATTATATTTAACTGAACTCACAGCTGATAAATTATTCTCATTTCAAACTTATTTTCTGGCCACTTGTCTCTGCCAGATACTACGCATGAGAAAATCTTTCATTGGGACACTTATAATAAGAAGCTCATATACCAATATTTATTTTCTCTTAAAATATTTTCTTGGTCTAAAAACTTTGATATGTTAATAGACTGTAGAAAACCCTGGAGTGAAAATACATATATCCCTTATTCACAAGAATATATTATATGCACGTATATAGTCCATTGAAATATTACCAGACTCTAAATTCACTTAGTTCTGCCTTTTTTCTTTCACTTCAAAGGTCTTTGTTCAATGTACAATTATAGAGAAATTCCTACTAGTCAAATGCATTATTTTAAATGCATTATAACATTTTTAAAGTCATATAAAACTGAAAGCAACAAAGGAACAAGACAAATAAAGAAACAAAAACTCATAGACACGACAATAGTTTAGTGGTTACCAGAGGGGTAAGTGGGGAGGGGAGTGGTAGAAGAGGGAAAAGGGTGTCAAATATATGATCACGGAAGGAGAACTGACTGTGCGTGGTGAACACATAATGCAATACGTAGATGATGTATTATAGAATTGTACACTTGAAACCTATGTAATTTTACTGTCACCCCAATAAATTTAGTAAAGATTTTTTTAAGTTCTTTGACATATACAATTTTGCTTACAATAACATACACTTTAAAAAATGCAGCATCTTTCTAGAGGTATTTCCGGTACTGATAAAGGCTTACATACATGTCCTACTGAGGGTGATCAGGCTCAATTGTAAGAGCTATATAACATAAGAGTTGATCACAGTAACCAACGAACCAGCTTCTTTCCCTAAGTTGCCTTTTGCCAACTGGAAATATAAGCTTCAGCTTTTCTCCCCTTTCCCTGCTTTCTCCTTGTAGCAATTGTAATTGCTTTTAAAAAATAATACCACTATTATGTTGTGCCAACTCTCACCTATGTTAGTTATTACCATACTTATTTTCCGACATTTTTAAATCTGGCAAAATAAGGTGTGAAGAGAAACCAGGCACGTTTCTTTTATCAACCACTGTTTGTTGCCAACCGTTTTGTCTGCTGGAACTGGTTGGATGAAAAAGGGGTGTTGAAAGTTTAGTCTCTATGTTGGCCGTTCAACTTGGTTCCCATCTGTAAGCACAGCCCTACCCAGGAACCCAAGTGTCATGGAAACCAGGTAAGAGCACAGATGAAACCCAACTCCACAGCTGGTGACAATGACAACTTTAGGGAAATAGGTCCTGTGGGGGGGGGTGCGGGGGGGGGAACCCTGGAGTCTTCTCTGAACCACTGCCTCCTAGTCATGTCATGAGGCACCTAAGCTTCCATTTTCTCATCTGGAAAATAGAAATAATTAATGCCTATTTCCCAAGGCAGTGTAGAGCTAAAATGACACAGTGCAAGCAAAAGCAGTTCGTAAATTCAATCTAGTTTTAATTTTGCATTTTTCCTATGCATATGTATTTTCACTGTGCCAAAACTATATGCATACACACCCTCTCTAAAACACACACACACACACACACAACTAACTCCCTTTGGCCCTCCAGCCTCGGTCACATCCATCATCTTCCCTTTCACTGGGCAAGCATTACCATGAGTTCATTGTAAAACATGTCTTTTGAGCATCTGACCATATTGATTGCATGGAGAGATCTATTTCTTTCCCCTCTAACTGCAGTTTGTTATCCCACTTTGTGAAGAGACCACATGTTTCTTCTTCTCTCCGATACTTAAGGAGTTTGATATATTTTATTTGTATGAATAGGCCTGAGATGAAGATGAATATCCTTGTTCCCTCGTTGCGTACCAGTGTGAGTGTGTAGAGTACACACCTTGAGGTGGAACTGCTAGGTCATAGGGTACAAGTATTTCCCATTTGCAACTCATGCAGGGAAAAGCCTTTCCCAAGTGGCTCTACCGATTCACACTCTTACCAGCAGTGCGCATGAAAGGACCCTTTTCCTCAGTCTCAGGATTTTTAGACTGAAGTTTGGGCATTGTGATAAATGAAGAAATGACGGTTTGCTGGTTAATAGTGAAGATAAACTTTTCACATAGTGTATTAAATATTTGAATTTCTTCTCTGAATTCTCTGTGTACGGTCTTTGCTCATGTTTCTATTATGTTTCTCCTTTTCTTATTAAGGGATAGGAGTTCTTTATGCATTTTGGATACTAATCCTTCGTTACACGTTAAAAATATCTTCTCCCCATCTGTTGCCTCTCTCTGTCAATTTGCTGTATAATAGTGTGTTTTTACTTGCAAAAGTCTCTATGGTGATGTAGTTAAATGTATTCTCTTCCTTCTGTGTTTTGTGCTTTTAGTGATTTGTATTTTAACTGATTTGTCTTCCATTCCCCCATGGTCAGAAAGATGTTCTTCTACAACTTCTTGCTACTATTTTAAAGGTTCTTTTTTAAACTTAAACATTTAATTCACCCAAAATTTTTCGTGAACATTCTGAAGAAGTAATATATTGTGTCATATAAAATCATTTTCCCAACATGATTTACTGAATGATCCATTATTTCATTGATTTTTATTGTCATCCCGCTCATAGAACAGTTTTCCATTGTTTTCTGTTCTCTATTCTGATCCTGATCTGTGTGTCTCTTCCTGCACCAGCAGCATGTTATACTAATGATTGCAGCTGCATAATATGTCCTAATGTTTGGTAAGTTCCTTTTACAAACATCTTTTCTTTATCATATACTATTCTATAAGGATTTCAGGATATATTTGGTGAGTTTCATTAAAAATCTCAGTGGGATTTGGGTATTACAATGAATTTATCGATTTGTGGAGAATTGACATCTTTAACAATATTAAGTGTTCCAATTGAAGAATGTAGCTTCTGATTTACATTTTTATATCCTTCAATAAAATTTAATTTTTTCCTTAAAGATCTTACATATATTTTATTAGGTTTGTAGTTTAACCAGGTTTGTATTTTTGTTGCTATACTGAAAATAACCTTTTTTCATACCTATTTAATTGGTTGCCGCTGGTGTATGGGCACACTTAATTTTTTAATGCTGATCTATTTCAAGAAACCTGGTTGAACTCATATTAGTTTTATAATATGGGTTTTCCCTCTTGGATTTTCTATAAACAGTCCACAAATAATAAAATTTGGGCTTCTTTTCTTTCACTTTTAAGGCCTTATACTTCTTTTTTGTTTTCCCTGCTGTATTAAATTGTGAGGCATTCCAGTACAATACTATTAAGTGGGAGAAATAAAGACATCTTTGTCATGTCCAAGACCCAACCTCAGTGGGAATACTTTAAAAAAAAACTTTTGGGCCGGCCGAGTGGCGCGATGGTTAAGAACTCGCTTGGGATGCCAGAGGGCCCCGGTTTGGATCCCACATATGAGGGCCAGTGACATTGCCCTCTGCAGCTAAGATGCTGCACAACAGCTCAACCTGGAGCTGGGCTGCCATGAGTCGCCGGCAACGGCATAGGCTGCAGCCCCTGTGGCAGTGGGTTGCCATGGGCTGCCATGTGTAGCCAGCAGCCAGCGTGAGCGGCAAGCAGCCGCAGTGAGCGGCCGTCCAGAGGCCGGCGACTGATCTCCCTCACCAGAGAAGAGCGCAATGATGGTGCCAACTTGGGCCAGTGAAGCAACATCCTCCACAACTAGATTGAAGAACAAAACGACAGCAACTTGTCTGTTCCCCTTCCCCCAATTCCCCAGTGCTGTTCCCATTCCCCTAATTCCCCAATAAAAATCTTTAAAAAAAAAACTTTTAATTTTTAATTGCACATGTAATAATTGGTTGCTGTAGAAAATAAAGAAAATTATGATCCTACCCAAGATGGTGTTACAGTTTAATGAATACCTTTCTGTTACAATTTAATGAATGCCCGTCTATAATTTACAATATATGTGTATTTTCAAACATAAGAAAAATACCCTATTTTTGTAATCTGCTTTTAATCCTTGACAGTATACCCCTATCCCAATCAATGGAATAAAAAATAAAATTTAAAAAAAGGGTAAAATTTTAAAAACCCACTAGTGATAAAATCTCGTGGTAAATAGAAACAAAAATTCAGTAAATCATAATTCATGCTGACAGTCCAGAAGTATTCAAATGTATATGGTTGAGCTATTTCTTCACTATTTTCTAATTTTATTTTCATCCAAAAAATGGCCAATGAGATAGTTTTCAGAATTTGAGACTAACATTTTGGCCTTGTCCCTGGTCTTTGTTTTTTAGAGTGTCCTATATACATTTCAGAGAATGTACATTCTTCGTTAGGTATAAGGTTCTGTATGTGTTACTTAGACGTTGTATTTTTACTCTCTTCCTGAATCAGTTTCTAAGATGCACTGTGCTGAACTCTCCCACCAGGATTGTAGTTTGGTTGATTTCTCCTTGTAATTTGTCAGCGTTGGTGTTATATATTTTGAAGCTATGTTGTAAGGTTTACTTAAGTTTATGACTGCTGCAGTTCATGACTCAGTCCTATCATTTTGAAATGTCCCCCTTTGAGTTTTTTAATGTTTGTGTTCCTCTAACTCTATTTTGCCAGATATTAATATCACTAAGGCAGCTTTCTTCGTATTAATCTTTTCCTGGTATTTCTTTTAACCACCCCTTTATTTTTCAAGCTTGCTCTCCACCTAACTGAATTTTATCTTCTAGTCTGAGACTCTTAACTTAGGATCACTAGTTCACTTGCATTTTTGTGATCAAAGTATTTGAACTTAATTCTGCCACCTTATTTTCTATTTACCATGCTTTATTTCTATTTTCCTGCTTTCCATTGAATTGATAGTAGTTTTCCTTCATATTTATCTCCCCCTTACCAATTAAGAACCAGTCTATTTTTTTACCTTTAATTTTTACCCTTAAAATTTTAATATGCATACTTGAATTTATGTTTTTCTACTGAATATTAAGTTAATATTAAGTTAAGCATTATCTCTACCACAAGACAAGAAACTTAACCATAATATTTCTCCAAATTCCATTGGCAAACACTTATTGTTGTTTCTTGTCGGTTATTTCTTCTGGTAGCTTCTTTGCTTTGCTTTTCACCTGAGACCTTCTGAAGTTTTATTCTATTGGGTTTAGATATTTTTTAAGTCCTGCTCAAAACTTGGAATGTTTCTGAGAATTGTGTCTTTTGGTTCTCTCTTTAAGTATTGTCCCCTATACCACTTTCTGCTTTTGAAAAACCTGTTAGATATAGGTTAGAATTTACTTTTCCATCTCTTTATAGCTATGCTGTATTTTGTCCATGATACCTCTGTACCAGTTGTGCAAGTCATACAAGACACAGTTCCCATAATGGCCTACTACTCTAGGTGACTCAGCTTCGGACCTACATTTGCCCCAATTCCAGGTTTTTTGGGCCATATATAAAATCAGTTTCAGAATTAAAAAAAAAAGTTTAAAAAGTACTTTGACTATTTTCATGGTAAGAGAAGGCATGATTTAATCAACTAGTACAAACTAAGAGATACAGTCTTAGGTATAAGCAGTAACTAAGAATCTTAAATTTTAACTCAGATCATCTTTTTATCAAAAAATTATAAAGTCTCTCTACCTCCATCTCTGTTAATCATAGAAAATTAAACTATAAACACCTCAATATAAAAGTTAATTATTACATGAATACACATATTTCTATGAAAACTGAATTTTACAAATCCATCCCTTGCTTTGGGGCCAATGTCCCTCAAATCTGTCATCATGTATATCTTTATCTATAAGGCAATTTCCTTGAACATGAGAATTAAAGACTTGCCAAATGCCAATGAAATCATGTTCTAAAAATACCCATCTCAGAAAACAAATAGTTTTAATGCTTTATTGTATGTGTGGTGTGTTTGTCTTAGAAGGACTAACTTTCCTTAAAATCTGAGAGTCCTAGTTGTTAGAACATCATATTTTTATTGAAATTTGGTTCTTTTAATAAATCAGAAAGTTCTAACTACATAGGATTAAGATAACTCATTTTTGGCCATATTAAGATATCTCATTCTCAAATAAGTTTTAATTGCAGTATGCTTTCATATACATAGAATTATTTACTCTTCACAAATAGTCTGTATTGTTTTACTGAGACTAAGTGAGGTTAAGTGACCTGTGCAGCCACATAGCCAGCCAATAGCTGAACCTAGACTCCCACTTAGGCCATTCAGCCCTGGGTGTTTGCTGCCTCTCCAAGCCCAGCTCTTTAAATCACTTCAATGAAGAAAACAAATCACTATAGCAAATGAGACTTGCAAGACTCACTTAATAGCCCGTTAGTTTAAAGTTTGCTACAAGAGCTCACTATCACAAAACTACTAGATGCATTTTATTGTAATCAGATCTAACCTGTACTTAAACAGGCAAGCTTTTCGCCTATAATTTAAGAGGTATTCTGCCCCAATGGGATAACTTTGTTGAGATGTCAGTAACCATCCACACACACAGCAACCACATGTGTGTTATAAAACCACAACCAAGTTTTACAACATTTCCATCCCCTCAATAAAATTCCTCTTGCCCCTTTACATTTATTCCCTTTGTTTTCCCCTCCCTCGACCCTAGGCAACCACTAATCGACTTTCTGTCTCTACAGACTTACCTCTTTTGGACATTTCATATAAATGGATCATACAACACGTGGCCTCTAGTAGCTGACTTCTTTCACTTAGAATAATGTTGTTGGAGTTCGTCCATGAACAGTATGTGTCAGTAGTTTGTTCCTTTTTATTCCTGAGTGATATGCCATTATATGACTAGATCACATTTTGTTTATTCACCAGATGGATATTTGGTTGCTTCCATTTTTCCCCCAGCCCATTTTCACTGAAGTTTGGTAGCTGATGGTCCATGTTCTATGTCCTCCTCTCTAGAACTCTAACTTCCTAAATGGCTGTGTAGACTTGTACACATCCAATCTCATGCCTCTGCTCCCTCTGCCATCTCTGACCCTCCTCAGCCTCCAACTCAAAGGGTTACAACAAAACTGGCTTTTATGGACTATAAGGCCACTATGACTTTTATCCATCTTGGTTTTTCATAATCAATAAGAACAGGGTCATTTAGTTAAGGCATTTTTCTAGCCTCTGAGGCTGTGGTTATGATCACACAACTCAGCTTTACTAACAGTCATTGAACTGTACACTTAAAATGGGTCAATTTTGTGGTATACAAATCATATCTCAATAAAGTTAAAAAAGAAAGTTGGGGAAAGACAGATGACAAAACGAGGGTGGATAAACCTAAATGATAAGGTTCCAGCAGTCAACCTAAGCAACAGACACCCCTTCCAAGGCCCAGACAATAGTCAACGAGTCAGGAGTTCATTAGATGCAGGGTAATATTGCTGGAATAAACCCAGTATCTGCTGTGAGCTCCACTCACGTGCCAAGCCTTAACCTCTCTCACATTGGCCAAACTCACACAACTGGAATAAAAGGGCAACAGCACACAAGGTTAAGAGAACAATCTCTGAACTGTATAAGAACTACTTTCAAGTCCTGTATTTCCCACATCTTAAGCAAATTAATTTAGCCAACATTTAGGGCAGATTTAACAAATGAAAATAAGATATGCCATTAAATTTGAATTTCATATAAACGATGAATAATTTGCCAGTTTAATGTATGTCCCATGCAATATTTGAGACATTCTTATGCTAAAATATACTTGGTACATTCTTATTAAAAAGTTATTTGCTATTTATCTGAAATGGAAGTATAGCCAGGTGTCCTGTATTTTATATAGGCACCCAATGAAATTTACATATTCCCTTGGTAATGTGGGAATACTAATAAAACCAAATTATAGGACTGTGAGATTGCATAGGCTATTTAAATACATTAGCAAGTGAGCTTGTCATATAATAGTGCTTCTACCTTAACTACCTTTAGATGTTCAGTCATCCTCTGAGTGTGGAGTCCCATTCTGAACCATAGCCACCTTTGGGTGGATGGTAAATTACTCAGGTCTTGCTAACTTCATTCCCTAATGAAGAAAGTCTTGTAACCCTGCCACAAAACACTGGCATATGACAGCTAGTCATTCACAATGGACTAAGTCCTGGGCATTTCACAAGAGGTAGTTCCTGTCAAGACAGGATCTAGTCTGGTATAGGATTAAAAAAAATTAAGAGAGCTTAGAAGCATGAAAGATGAACTCAAGCAAAGCACAAGGATGACAGCATAGAGAAATGAAGGACGCGATACTGTATGCAGTTCTGGGACCAGAACCCTCCCCCTGGACTCTTTGAGGCCACCTCCCATTTGTACTCCTACTGTTCTGAGATGACTTTCCTTCATGGTGATACCAGGCTATGCCAAACCCATGAATGCCAGATTTTAGATACCATAACTGAACCAGCTATCCCAGGCCCTGGAGTGGCAACAATGCAAGGCTAAATCCATTCACCTGCCCTGACAGTAACAGCATCAAGCAATGAATCAGATCAAATAACTCCTTCATAACTTCCTGATTCTAAAAGCAATGCAAAAGTAGTCTAGAAAATGTGGAAAACAAAGAAAAAGGGAACATGCAATCCTATTACCCAATGACAACCTATGAGGAAAAAAAAAGTACTACAGGTATTTTTACAAAGCTAGATCATACTTCACTTTTATTTCTTTCTTTTTTGCAATAATATTATTTTCCCCAAAATATTTTCAAAATATGATTCCTACTGAGTATCCACTACTCCACAGAGTAATGCTATAAAGTAACCCTTCTATTTGTTTGCTGCCCATTTCTTACTGTTATCTATACTAATAAAATCAACAGTCGTGAACAGATACCTTTAGTTACAGTAACATAATTTCCCACATGACAAGTTCCTAGAAGGGAAATTGCTAGATAGGACAATTACCAGATTTCTTTCTAGATACTTTATACTAGGTTGTCGGAAAAGTCATGAAGTATTTTTTCTATGTTTTTTTATGCAAAAATGTATCATGACTTTTCCAACAACCCAATATTGCCACTAGTACTGAGAATATATAGAAGGCCTACTATTATGAGACTCACATCTCCCAGCTAAAGACTTCTTCTAATTTTAAGGTAACAAATAATTTATGGTTATTTTGAGTGCATAAGATAATGTCTGTTTACCCCTGCCCCCAGGATGGTCTTCATTTTCACAGAATAGCTGAGAGGAGGGACCACCATGAGTTCACAGGTATGAGGCAAATGTCTGCTCTCCACCCTCTGGTGGCCTATAGAGTTCTTAGCTGTCGAATATACTTTAACATAACATTTATCATTGGACTCACTCCTTGCAGGTAGAAGTAGACATATAATCAACAGCGTGAGAATATTGCCAGCAACATAGTGAAAAATAGAAAAGAGCAGTGCTGGATAGCCCTACTATGTGCTCATATACTGGAGTTCCAGTAATATATCACTAGCTGGCCCACTCATATTGGGCCCTAGCCATTGGAGGATGTACTAGAGATAAAAATAAACAGCATGGAGTTCAGAGAGATAAAATCCTAAGAGCATTGATTCAGAGTGACATTAGTGAATCATAGTCAAAATCCATAGTTTAGTCATAGAAGACACTCTAGGGTTGTTTTGTTTTGTGTTTGAGTAGCAATGCATCAGGCATATTTTAGTCTTCAACTAATTCATTGTATCTGACCAGCCAGCTACAAGGGGACAGATGTAGATTTGTTTGAAGGACAGGCTATATACAACCTTCTAGAATGACAAGGAATACGTGATTTTAGTTAAGATACTTGTTTAAAAAGTCTGTAGAACCAAAATAGGTTTAAGAATCATGGGTCCTGACAATTATGGGAGACCTTGGCACAGGATAAAGTAAACCTTCTTAGAGAAAGTATGAGCAGCTACTTAGATAAAGTCTGAGCTTTGGGAAGAAGAGGAATCCAATACCAAAATGCAGAGATACAGTAGCTCAGAAGTCTAAGGACGATGGTAAATGCTGGGGGGAAAAGGCTTCTGGTTGCCTTTAGGAACGTATAACTATCACATGTAGTTACATAGTAGTATCATATAACAAGGTAGGCTCAAGGCTACCAGAAATCTTGAGAGAGCAGAGAGGCAATCCTGTAGATCTCCTAACACTCGGGTTACATAGCATCAAGGCTTATATGTGGAATCTAAAAAAACAAAACAAAAACAGACTCATAGAAACAGAGACCAAAGGGATGGTTACCAGAGGGGAGGGGGTTGAGGGATGGGTGAAAGAGGAATATAGTCAACAATATTGTGTTAAGTTTTCACGGTGACAGGTGATTACTAGACTTAGTGGGGTGATCACAGTGTAAGGTATAAAAATGTCAAATTACTATATTGTACAGCTGAAACTAATATAATCAATATACCTAGTATACCAACTATACCTATATACTTTTTTTTAAATGTTAAGGAAAAAAATGTAAATAATTAATCGATTGGGGGAAAATAAAGACAGTCAAAACATACAGATCCAGGTGGCCTCAGCCAAGGGCTGGTTCTGCCTGACTAAGAAGAGCTTGAAGTCCTTCTCAACTTAGAGTCCTAGCCTCTCCTAATCCGAAGTATTCAGTCCAGTTTTTTTTTAAATGGGGATTTTATTTCTTAGGAACTTTTCTCAACTTTGTAAGTTGGGTGTGTCACACCCACAAAAAAAGAAAATATAATCCAGGCCATAAGAATGGGTTCTAACAGTTAAATACTCTAGACATTTAGAGCTGGTTAGACTAATGTACAATAGTTGGCCTTTGATTTAACAAAAAATGTATAACAGGACCCATTTATGCTGACATTCATGGGGTTTTGTGTTCAGAATCCTTAAGGATAAGCAAGAAGTCTCCAAATCTTGAGCTGATAATGTATGAAGAGTCATTTGGCTTTAACATGACTCTGCTGCATATTCTGGAGATTTCTATATTATTTAAGTATTGCCACACTTATGTGTATCTGCTTGTTTATCGTCTTCCCTCTTCGGGCTACAGAGCCTCAGAGCAGCACCGGCAATGGAATGGGGTAGAAAGAACGACATTTGCTTTTTAATATCTTTCATCCAGTGAAGTTTGTCATTTGCCTTGTCCTTATCTTTTCCTTTTGCTGTAAGTGTTTTGGAAGAACGATTCAACATTATCTCTGGAGGAAAACAGCTGCATCTAAAATGTAGAATGACAGCAGTTCACTAGATTTACTCATTGTTGTTCAACCAGTGGTGTTCACTCTTCATTTTCTTTATGCTCAAATTATAATAGAAATGTCACAGATTTGTATTAATACCATATGCCATTAGTATCCTTGGCTTAAATGTTTTCATTTTAATGTGATTATTGCAGGAAAAATGCAGGAGGATAGAATCCAAGATAGAATATACATATCTAGATCCATTTCTGCACCAAGCTTAGACAGAATTCAGAGTTTAATGAACATTAAGGTATTTGTTGTTCGATTATCTGTTGCTTAAGCCATAAGTAGATCTAAGCTGGGGAATCCAACCAAGAGCCTCTGAAACTAGATCCATATTGACAAATGGTTATCAATACACAAACTGAATTTTTAATGCCTTCCTCAACCTGCCATACATAGTCTAGAAGTCAAAACAGGGTCACTGCAAGCCAAATTCAACCTAAAGTGGTATTTAAGACATTTGACAACTTTTCAAAGTACTTGTTATCTCACACTGGGGGGCAGGGGTGGGGGTGGAGGAATACTCTTGAGTTCTGGCTTCTCCTAAAAAGCCAGAGGATCTGGCAGCTCTAGGCTTCCATGGCACCAGTTGGCTGGTTCTCCTTAGCTGCTGTAGTCTTTAGACATGGCACATGCTCTCCCATTCACCACCATCCTCACTGTTCTCTAGCAACACTCCTGGCCCACTTCCCTGGTTTATTTAACTTGCTTGCCACTGTAGGTATTTGAATTAGCTACTCACTGTCCTAAGCAGACATGGCCTCAGGCTTTGTACTTATCCCATACGAGGGGACCCTTAGCCCTTAACAGCCCCTGACCATGACAATAAGGCTACACACCTTAGGCCTGAGACTTACAATACAGCCAGTAAGATGCACCCCATCTCCTACCTGCCTGCTTGGGACAAGAAGTCTAATTCCAAAGCTCAGAATCAGAGCCAGATGTGCATGGAAAGAAGAAGGGGCCAGAAAGGTAAAGACCCTAGTCCAAGGTCACACAGATATTCAAAGCAGTGCCAGGTCTAGGATCCAGGTTTTTTGCTTTGGGAACCTACTTGTCAGAAGACCAAGAGGCAGTGAGGTATCTTCCCCAAATAAAGTATTAAAAGTATCTAAAGTGGCTACTCTAAAGATTCATAGCTTAGATTGTTAGGGAGCATTTGCCGCACCAGGGACTGTTCCATGCATAGCCTTCAGCCCACCCCACCAGTGAGCTCTCACTGGGGTAGAACAGGCTGTACAGCAAGGTGAAGAAGCCAGCTGGAAGAAAAAAGTCTGCAAGACTGAAGTTTGACATCTGTCACCTTCATTTTTATTTTCTACTTTGGGTTCCAACAAAGAGATCCAAGAAGAGAGCAACAAACATCTGGTAATTGGGCTGTCGATGTTTTCACCCAGCTACCAGGATATTAAAAGAAGAGGCTCAGAAATGTTGACACAAGTAACACTTTCTACTTTCCATGATCAAAATGCTGATCCAGAAAGGCATCCAAGCCATGGAGCCTTCAGAGTAGGGGATAAATCCACTCCAGGCTGCCAGGAGGGTCACTTGGCCATCTCCTTCCTCACCTTAACAGCGGTCCTCAACCTGTGAGTCGCGACCCCTTTGGGGGTCGAACGACCCTTTCACAGGTGTCGCCTAAGACCATTGGAAAACAAAAAGATACTTACATTACGATTCATAACAGTAGCAAAATTACAGTTATAGAGTAGCCACGAAAATAATTTTATGCTTGGGGGTCACCACAACATGAGGAACTGTATTAAGGGGTCACGGCATTAGGAAGGTTGAGAACCGCTGCCTTAGAAGAAGGAAAGGTGAAGGAAAAGAGAAGATGACCAATTTTGACTGCTTACCACTAGAAGTTGGAAGATCATCAGACTATAGAAAATGATATATTAGAAATAGTCTACTGCTGTGCTACTCAAATGGGGCCCACAGACCAACATCAGTACCATTTGGGAGCCTGCTGGATATGTAAATTCTCAGGCCCTACCCCAGATCTGCAGAATCTGAGGATGGGGCCCAGGAGTTAAGTTTAACAAGCCGTCCAGGTGATTCTTAAGCACAACCTCAAGAATGAGAAGTACTAACCAAACACATGTCTATCACATCCACACAGTAAAATGCATACGACTTCAGGAGACCTGCAAGGCCCCCACCTGGTCCTTGAGTGATAGCTGGTCCTCTTCCATTGACATAGGGTCATGCTCCTCACATGAGCAAGGCAAGTTCACTAGCAAAATAGATCTCATACAGGAAGAGCCTGCTCCTGAAAAAGGATGGTATACGTCTAAGAATTGACTGTAAAACACACACATACATACACACACAACTGAACACTTGAATCTGCTTTCAGACTTAAACCTTCAGCTGTCAGATTTCTCTTCAAAAATGGATGAACAGTCCCTGTGAGTCCGGTTGCTACTGAAACCTGAAGAGCTCTTCCAGAATTTCAGGAGGTTGAAGAGCAGAGATGAGACTCAACTCTAACTTTTAGCTTCAGTCCATCCCCCACCCATCACCATGGCTCTACCTCACTGATTACCTAAAGACCTGTGTGAAATCTATGTTTTTCTATTGCACTGCTTACGAACGAGGGCCTTTCCACCTGGCTCTCCAGGGTGATGTTCCAGCTTCCTCCCTTTGGGGTTGAAGCCCTATCCTGAACTTAGGCCATCTTGAGTGAGGCCCTGACACGCTATGTATGTTGCAGTAGCTCTCTTCCCACAATGGTTGGATCTGACTTCTGGACTGTGTTACTGGCTGGAGTCCTGTTCCTAGGGGCACAGCTGACAACAAGGCCAGTTCCCCTTGTCCCTGTCCAGATCACTACTGCTGGCCCCACCCACCACACAAGCCCTGGGGTGGAGTTAGTTCACTCAGCCTAATCCACTTTAACAGCTTTTGCCATGTTAAATGCTGGTGAGAGATGTCTGAATAGTCACTCTGATGGCCCAGCAATGCATTAGCACCTGGAACATCTTGTTGAGCATAGCATGGTGCTCATCCACCCTGGGCCCTCAGGCTGCCTCTCATCCAAGCCCACAGAAGGTCACGGCAAAAAGCATGCTGAAGAAATATCCCTTTATCATGCTGGCATAGTTAGAAAGGCCTCGCCAAAGAGCTATCCCAAACAACAAGAAATCTCAAATGTACACAGAGAGCTTCTGGGTTCCGGCGGAATCATGGGTTGTTCATTACGGTTCATATGGTCAATGGGCAACTCGGCCAACATCGGTTTGTATACATTGAATAGTCAATGTTTGCAATGCATAGAAAAACGTATCCTGCAGTACCTGCTGAAGTCAGGCCCAGCTAACACCGAGGAATGACAGATAACCATTAAGCAGACCTAGGACATTAGGCTCACTGGCACGGAGCAGGCAAACTCCAAATTCTTAACAAGCAACAGGAAGAAATCAGCGCAGGCAAGCCGACGACACCAGCGTTAAGCATAGGGTCAGAGATATAGAGCCAGGTAAGCAGGTAGGTGCCCAGTTGTGGGAAGTGAACTTACCTTCTGGTCTTCAGCTTTCAGAAGGAATAGAGCAGGAAAATCAAAGTATCCTAGCACCATAGAAAATAGTGAGTCCAGCAAGGACTCCAGGAAGGAAGAAAACCTGGGAGCTGGAACACTGAGCAAAGGCCCAAGCCTGCAACCCACACCGAACCAGCTGTAAAGTCACGTGGAGCTGAACCAACGGAAGGCCTTATATTCCTTCCTAACTACATGGGGCAGGATCAACACGTGTGAGTTGAGTGGCTATAGCTGTGAAAATTGGCAAATAGTGCGAGGCGTTAGAACAGTGAGTCTCATCAAAGTGCCTTCCTATTTCAGAAGTATCAGCATCACCTGGGAACCTGTTATAAAATGTAAATTCTCAGCCCCGCTCCAAACCTACCAAGTCAGGAACTCTGAGGATGGAGTCCAGCAGTCTGTGGTTTAACAAGTCCTCCACGTGATTTTGATCCACACTCAAGTTTGGGAAGCAATGCAGTAGAGTCTATTGAAAGCATAGTGGAGAGACAAGGCCAGGTGTGGCGAGGCAAGTCAATATAAGTTGCCTTCATAATGAGCTACTTAAAGAGCTAGTGAAAACTGAAGCCAGTTTACACAGAAGGGAAGAAAAAAACAGTAGAGAGAATGTGAAAAAATAATTAATAAAACATGCTCAGGGAGCAACAAAGTTGAGCAATGATATTCAAAGGTAGAGTTTATCAGTGTTGAAGAATCACCAACCATGTGTATGATGGTCACTTTTTGATTCTGATAATGAGAGAAATCATGAGTGTCAAGAGGGGTCAACTCATATGTGTTTGAAACTTCTCTCATGCTGGGTTTTCAAGAGATTCACCTAAACGAAGTACCATTTGGCAGAAATCCTTGTGACAGTATCTTCTCAGAGAGGGAAAAATAAACTTGAGAAAAACAAACACAGTGATCTAATGTGATTATTTGACAAAAAGAATTTTGTTTAAAATATGAACACAGGGGGCCGGCTGAGTGGCGCGATGGTTAAGAACTCGCTTGGGATGCCAGAGGGCCCCGGTTCGGATCCCACATATGAGGGCCATTGACACTGCCCTCCACAGCTAAGATGCTGAACAACAGCTCAAC
>NW_017732032.1:144478-200428 GCF_001890085.2 Hipposideros armiger
CTCGCCAGAGAAGAGCGCAATGATGGTGCCAACTTGGGCCAGTGAAGCAACGTCCTCCACAACTAGACTGAAGAACAAGACGACAGCAACTTGTCTGTTCCCCTTCCCCCAATTCCCCAGCACTGTTCCCATTCCCCCAATTCCCCCAATAAAAATAAATAAATAAAAAAATATGAACACAGGTATAGGACAAAAAAGCAAAAACATGTGGAGGTTTTTAATTATACAGATTGATTCAGCAAATATGTGTTGAACATCTACTCTGTTCAGACAGTGAGGATGTAAGACCAAATAAAACAATCTCATTCAAAATACTTGCAGTAAGGGTGGGGTGGAGAAGAAAATTAATTGACACAGCAGTACCAGAGATTCACCTAAGGAACTATGGGAGCATAGAGTTTCTCCAGGAAGCATCTCAGAACTCTTTTCAAAAGAGTAACACTTAGTTTGACTCTAAGAACAATAGACTGAAAGAACATCCTGGCAGAGGAAATGATATGTGGGAAGAGGCGGAGGCAGGAAATGCCTTCTGGGAAACGCTGGAGATTCAGAATGGCTGGGCGGAGAGGACATGAGGCTAGAGAACTAGTGTGCAGCTCATGGTGACCCTGGGTGCCATCCTGGGAATACCAGCAAGCCAGGAAGGACAGGAAACGAGTGTGCTCTTCAGAGTGACCACTCTGTCTTGGTCATATGGTGAATGGTTTGAAAAGAGGTCCAGAAAGGAGGCTGGCAAGATCAGTACAAAAAAGATGGCCACAATTCAAGTGATGGATGAGGCCATTAGAGCTCCGAAATGCAGAAATTATGCAGTTCTAAGGAAGGCACGGCCTATGATACGACAAAACTGACACTCGCTGATGTGCCAGGATCAATTGGGGGATGGGCCCTTGCAATTTGTAACCAATATCAGCAACAAGTTGGCGATCGATTTCATTATGCTTATAAACTAGAGATGATGCAAGGCTATCCCTGTAATAATGTCAGTTTAACATTTCAATCTGCTTTCTGGAATGGGAGAAGAAGGGCTCAGTGAGCCCACAATAATTGCTAAACATCCTCTCTGAGCAGGACATTTGAGCACACAGCAGTGACAGGATGGGGATGCGTACCCTCCCTCCTGGAGCTCACCGGATGGCGGTGAGGGGAGAGAGGTTATATTCCTCACAGGCCAGGAATGGAGTTCGTGGTAACTGCAGGCCATCTCGCCCGTGTCCCCGCACATCACTGAGGGGAAAGGCAGGCAGGCCACGGTCCTCTTCCCTTCCTTCTAACCTCAAGGGGGAGAACTCTGGCAGACTTCAAGAAAGGTTACCTTTAGGATCCAAAGACCAGTGCCCTGGCTGTAGAGACTTCCTAGACAGGAATAACACCAGTAACCTTTTTCTTTCTCCTGCCGCTGGGTCGGTCCCTTGCCCTTGACGGGATTAGTATTAGTCAGATAGGCACTATGGCTGACTTCCGCTTGAGAGAGGGTGGGACCCTTACCTTGGAAGGCCAAGCAGGGAGGGGTTCTCAGGAAGAAGATGTCAGTATAGGCCTAGCTCTGCCCCAAGTCTCAGGGCAGAGCAGGGTGGGAGCAGAATACAAAGTGATGTATTGAGGTTTCTGCAAATTCCAGATCAGCTCACCTGTTAGGAAAGAAGGTGAGCATTTCACCGGAGACCTGGACCATCAAACCGAGTGAGGATATGGCTCAGCCGCCCTCGGTCATATCTCAGATTCTCAGGCACAGGGGACAGACACTCCAACTCTGCTCCCAGAGACATGACTAACACCAAGTAACGTCTGCAAGATGGACAGTTTCATATTGAGGAACAGAAAGTTTAAATGTTGCAAGGGCCCTGGTGAGGTTTACAATGAAATATCAAATAGCAGTTTTTCATGTGTGGCAGGATTTCAGGTGACTTTAAATTTTTCTTCTCTGATCATCAGAAACTTCTAAAGTGAAAATGATTTCCATAAGTAATAATAAAAATTAAAAATTTTAAAAATATATTGTATTGGACAAAGAACCCAATGTTAAAAAATTGATATCATCCCACATATATAGGATATGTATATAAGTATCTAAGAAAAAAACAGATGTAAAGTTATGATAGGAAGTAAAGATTTTAGAATAAGTAGTCATCATTGAAAAGACTATCCATCCTATGGCTCAAAGGTATGTAAAACCTACCTAAATGCTACTAAAATGATTACCATCCACATCTGAGAGCATATTAGAATGTAAAGTTTCATATGTAAGCTCCCATATGCTAGAATCCCATTTCAAAGCACTGAACTGGCTTCGTTGGGCATAGGAGCTATAGTAGAAAATCAGTGCCTCAAAGATAAACAAAGCTGAGTTCGAGAATGAAATAATAATGGTTAAATAAACTCTGGTCCATCTGTACAACAGAGTATTCCTCAGCAATAAAAAGGTACAAACTATTGACACATGCTAATACCCTAGATCTAAAGGGTATTATGCTTTATGAAAAAAAAACCACTCTCAAAAGATATATACTGTATGCTTTCATTTATATAATAGTCTCAATATGATAAAACTATAGCGATAAAGAGCAGATTAGTAGTTGCTAGGGCTAGGGTATGTGGATGTCAAGGGTTAGCACAAGGTTACCTGGTGGTGATGGAACAGTTCTGTGTCTTGATTGTGATAATGGTTACATGAATCTACACATGGAATAAAATTGACCTATGCGCACACATGAACATACACATACACACACGCACACATTCCCCGCCCCCCCACACACAAATGAATGCATATAAAATGGTGAAAACTGAGGCTCTGTAGTTTAGTTCACAGTACCAACGTCAGTTTCCTGGTTTGATATACTCCAGCTGCGATATCACCAGGGGAACCTAGAGGACAGACACACTGGACTCTATGTACTATTTTTGCAACTTTCTGAGAGTCTATTATTATTTCAAGATGAAAATTGTTTAAAACACATGTCAAAATAGGTACATAAATATCATGGACACATTTTATCTTTCTTCTTTAGCAAATGGGAAATTTCTCATAAAATATTTAATATTAAACTATCGATAATACAGTATAGGAATGACCACCATACTAAATTTAGCACTTATCACATAAGAAAATGCTCCTTTGAGAACTGGTATGTGAGAACAAAGATGAAAATATAGGAACCTGATACAAAATGCACACACTGTAGAAATGGCCAAACACAAATAAAACTAAGATAGCTGTATATTTTTAAAATTTTATACATACTCATATATGTTTTAATTTATTGAGGTGATATAGCACACCAATCATTACTATTTCTCAAGTTGTCCATGCACAAAATCCTTATAGTTGTGGTTTCATTTCTGCATACAGAAACAAAATATACTGTATATATCACTCTTCCTAGGAGAGGGTGGGTAGCAATAAAGATATATTTTTTAAGAGGAAACAAAGAATTAAAGCGGGTGACAGAGCAGGAGGAGCGGGCTGTGTAGCCAAGCTAAGGACAGACAAAGAAAACTGAGGGGAGGTAGACCTGGGCCTTCGGGTAGCATCTCGGAAAGAAGGAGCAGAGACATGCTTAGGGGCCTGCCCAAGAGCAGGCACCCAGGGCTGTGTCTGTGGGACCAGAATGGAACCCTGAAAGAGTCAGACAAGCACCAAGCATTTGGGTGAAGAATTTGCATATAAGCCTGCAATTAAGCAAAGTGGAAATACAGTTATCTTGTTGAAAATGAAGTTCCACCTCAACAGCAGTGCCCTACCCCAACTCTACACACAGTCTACAGGTGGCTCTCATCTTGGCCTTTCAGTCACCTCCTGGGAAGGGGAAGAGGGGTGGGTGTGGGCCGTGGTTGAAATGTACATCTAAGGGATGGCTGGGCTCCTCTGGAGAAGTGCTGGGGAATCCAATACGGGTGGTCTCTGGCCCATCATTTCAAAGCAGAGTTTCACATTGCCCTTGGTGGACAATAAATTCTGTTCCTCAACTTTAATCCCCAGTTTCTAAACATTACATGTTTGTAAGAAGTATTGGCAATAACCATGAAGCTAGTTTAATTTCATTTCAGTCCTTTGGAAGGCCCTGATTCTTCTCCAATTAATCTTGACAGAACCCATTGGTCTTGAGGCTCAACATGATCCAGAAAGGAAACAAAAGGCACACAAGGAGGCATGAGACATCTAAAAGGTATGATGAAAAAAATAATAGCAGGAACATTTATTTAGCACTTACTAGGTTCTTGATCTAGTGCTTTCGTTGATGTTCACTTAGTTACTCATCACAACCCTGTGAGGTAGGTATTATTATCATTACCATGCTCATTCTACAGTTGAGGAAACTGAAGCACAGAAAGGCTAAGCAACTTCCCCTGAGTCATGCAATCGCGAATGGAAAGCTTTGATTTAAACCCTGTCTCAATTCAGTGGAAATGGAAAACCAAGAAAGAAATAGGAAATGGGCATTTTCCTCCAAAGGGATGTTGTCTTCAATCAAGCATTTGTCTCTCTTTTGGTGCTGGTGTTTCCTACTTAATCCCACATCTTGAATTCATAAGAGCACTTTTCAACAAAATGTTTTTGGCTCAGAAAGCAACTTCAAAGAAAATCAGTGCAATAAACCAAAGATATAGGTCAGGGGCAAGGTAACCAACATGAAAAGATATATAAAATTGTATTTTTCCACTTTGAGTAATTCAGCTTCAAACAACCCAAAGTCTCTTGAAATCAGATATCCTGTAGCAGGTCCTATTCCACACTCCAGAAAGAAAACAGAAAATAACTGCCACACAGGTCGCATTATATCCAGTGAAATGAAACGATGTAGTGTTGGGTCCATAACAGTGGTTCTCAAAGTTAGGCTTGTGTCAGAATCGCCTGGAGAGCTGATGAAGGGGCCCAGTTTTGTTCAAGTGAGGCAGGGCCTGGGCCTTGTTAATTTACCAGGTTCCTGGGTGATCCTTATATCCACTACAGTCTGAGAGCACTGGTCTGCAGGGTTCTGTGTTCTGGTAACTGATAGAAAAGAGCCTGGGACAGCAAAACTGCCCTTTTAGCAGACAAGCTTCACGCATCACAGCTACATCCCACCTCTTCCGTGTGTGTCTTCATCAGGACTCTCATTAGCCCCACATAATTGCAGCTAACTTGTCTGCACTTCCCAATGTAAGCTCTGTCTTGCCCGGGGTTGTGTCTCCAGAATAAAACCCAAAGTCTACACATAATAATTACAAAATAAATCTATGTTGAATGAATGAATGGATGGAAATCTACCAGCATTGAAATTACAGAATGGGAGTGTGTAGGCTAGTATTGAATTGTCTGTAAACCTAACTCCAAAGAGCGTATAGTTCAAGTATTGAAATAGTTCTGTAATATATGCAGCCGATCCAGGTGTTACTTCCTTTCAGTACCACGGAACCGGTTGGATGACTCGTTAGCGATGCTGAATTCTGAGCCTGCATTATGTCTTTCAGTGGGGAACCCGGGTACATATTAACCTCCTAGGGTCTCCTTAACTTCTGCCTGTATAGATTATGCTATTACTCACCCACCACATAAGGCGTATTTGAACTAATCAGTTAGTGACCTGGCCAATTTAAAAAACACCAACTGCTCTTCAAATGTTTATTATATGGTCCTGGGTCTAATTATACTGCTACATGAATTTTTTTATTGACTTATTTGTTATTTAAATGTAAAATAATGACATTTTTAATCATGAAACAAATACATTGCTATGAATTGAACAAGAGACAATTTTCCACAACTTGAAATAATCCAGTCTAAACAACCAAATACAAAGATACAAAAATGGTGCCACACTCACTCTGAACATGGTTTCTACTTAACAACAGAACTGTTCCCAGCTCTCGTACCACACTGGCATTATTCTCCAGCAATGGTGAGGCTGTGCAGGGGGCTGGTTTCAGAGCACGGGACTAGAAACAACAAGATCGGTGCTGGCTTCCAGCTTGGAAAGTCACTGAGCTAAATGAAGCTTCAGTTTCTTCATCTCTAAAATGGAGGGAATAACTGCATCTTCCTTAATGGGTTACCAGAAGAGATCATGTATGAGAACTGTTAAGCTTAATGCCTTGCACAAAATAGTGTTCAATAAATGTCACACTGTCGTTACCCTTGTTCTTTCCATGTCAGTTGGTGTCTAGGGTTTGGAGAGAATAACCAGGCTCTCCCTCCGCCTGTTAGCTCCTTCCCATCACATTAGAACCCCATCAGCTCTATCCAAATGGCCTAAACTGTTAGGGAAAACTTTCTGTAAGTGATAATAACCCTTGAACTAGATCTTCAAAGGTGAGAAAGATAGACTAAAGGGCCCCAGCTCTCACACTCACTCATGGTCTAGTCCGCTGTGGCCAAGGAGGACATGGTGACTTCCCTTTGAGTGGGGACGGTGTCCCTCAAGGGATATCTTTGTTGTAACACTTCTTGTATCCAGAATGCCCTAATGAGGCCCCTGCCATTCTTACCAGGAACGTTGGTTGTTAAGGGAAAGCTTAGTTATTAGCTTTCCCTTGGCAAATTTGTGTGCCTATGTGTGTAATGAACCAATAGAACATTCTGGTAGTCAGTCCCTTTATGTTTTACACAGACTCAGTGACCTTTTCTGAATCTGTAGCAGCAGAAAACACTTCCATTGTCATTGTGGGCCCGCCATTTGTCCAAAGGCGAGCTTCTAGAGCACCACCCTTTCTCCATTGCTCTTTCCTGCCACACAGGTATATTCTGAACAGTGTCTCTGCCAGCTCCATAAGCAATAATGACTGCTATTTGCTGGGTGCCTACTGTGAACCAGGCAGCTTACATACAATCTCTTGAGGTACGTATAATGATTCCATTTTACAGATGAAAACATCAAAGTCTCTGAGAGGTTAGGTAACTTGCCCAAGGTCATACAAGCCTGTAAAGCTGAGCTCCGGTTTGATCTAAGTCTGACACAGTAGCAAGGTCCGTTTCCCTCCCGGGTGCTTATGATAAGGTAGTAAAGGACGTTTTGCTGTGAGGCATGTTTAAAGCAGGTTTTCAGCCCACTGTGTTGTGCTCTCGTCACTTCGTTTCGCCATAGCCACATAAGCAGAAATTGCTTCAGAACCTGCTGTCCCTGGGCTGAGCTGACATCCAGCTCTGAGCTACGCTGGGGGGAGCAGTGCTTCTATTAAATTAATGTGCTCCGACACGAGTGCATCATTCCAGTCACCTGAGAATAGGAAAAGCCTTATCAAGAACTTGCTATTCATTTTAAGCCACTTTAATCCCCTTTGGTTTGATGCAAATTCATTTCATTAATAATTAACAGCACTTGGCAACGCTTTCCCTCAGTCTCAGTTCTCGGTCGGCATTCCACTTTGCTGAACCTGAGAGAAATCAGGGTCAAACCAGGGAGAAAAGAAAATGAGAGCCAGGATCTAGCATTAACCTACCCCCCCCGACCCCCCCATGGAAAAGGCAAGCTAACTATCGAAGCAACAGATATTGGCATTATCTGTGAGGCGGTTTTTGAATGATCCTTGTAGTTCATCTTCTTAATATTACATCTTTAATGAGCTCATCCATGCTTTGATAGTGTGGCTTTAAACCTTCCTTTTGGGTAGATATTATAGATCAGTGGTTCTCAGCCTTGGCCAGGATACAGAATCACCTCTAGAGTATAAAAATACACACATAAAATCTGCTAAAGCTGAACATCCACATACCTTACAACCCAGCAATTCCACTCTAAGGCATATGTCCAACAGAAATGCACACACATATGTGCACTAAATCATGTATTAGGATGCTCATAGCACATAGTAGCCTCCAACTGGAAGCCACTCAAATGTCCATCAGCGATAGAGTGGGAAATACATTTTTACACAATGGAATAATATACAGCGTGTGAATGAATGATATACAATTACACATAACAATATGGAGAAATCTCACATACATAACATTGAGGATAAAAGCCAGACACAAAGGGGCATATACTGTATGATTCTATCTAAATAAGCAACAAAAACAGGCCAAACTATCTATGGTGTTAGACGTCAGGATAGTGACTAGAGTTGGGGGATTAATGATTGGAAAGGGCTTCTGGGCTGCTGGTGATGTTTCTTGATCTGGATGTTCATTACTTGAGTGTGTGCACTCATGAAAATTCAATCTGTAGTTGTGATGATGTGTATGTGCCTTTCTGTGTATATATTATCCTCCTGTACAAAGTTTAAAATATGTAAACATAGGCATATTGCCTCCAACTCAGTAGCCTGCCCCCCCCCCAAACACACACATACACACCCCTTCACTTCCCCTGGGCAGCCTAATTCAGCAGCCTGGGGCTGTCCCACAGCGATTTTTAAAGCTCAAAAAAAATTGACACTATCAGTGTCATCTCAATATCCTTACTTTTCTCTGGCCTTCCAGCATTTGCAGTGAACTGGCAGGAAAACAATATAATTCCGCTACCATCTGCATGATATTAAAATGTAGGAACTGAAAAAAATCAATTTATTGGACTAAGGTAGCAACTGAGAATATTGTAAAGCTCCTCATTTTCAACTTACAAAGAAAAAAACAGGAATCATGGAGGAACTTGATCATTTTTGCTATACAGGCCTAATGAACATGACATAGCCTGTCCTTTTCCCTAACAACAGTCACAAAACTATTTACTTATTACAGTTAACACCTAAGCAAGGCATCACTGTACATGATCTATAGAAACTTACTCATTTATACCTCATAGCTTTATTTGAGGTAGGAATCATTATCCTCCTTTTACAGATGAGGAAATTGAGGCAAGAGAGGTTAAATAACTAGCTCATAGCCGTGCAGCTAGTAAACCCCAGAACCATGATTTGAATCCTAACAGTTTAGCTTGAGGGTCTATGCTCTTCGCCACTTTACTATATTCCTGTATATTCTATGTTGTTTAGTATCTTGTTCCTATTTTACAGGGACTGTATTTAATATATTTATAGTAAATGGCAAGTTATGTCCAATTGAATATTAGCATCTCTGCTGAAAATTACATATGCGATGACTGAAATCAATAATACAGGTTTTACATCAATACTTTTTTGTGACAGCTTTGAGATATTTACATATAACATGTAGTTTAAGGTGTACAACATCACGATTTGATACTCATATACTTTGCAAAATGTTTACTACAATAAGGTTACTTAGCACCTCCGTTCCCTCACATAAGTATCATTTTATTGTGGTGACAACATTTAAGATCTATTCTCTTAACAACTTTCAAGTATATAAATAATACAGTATTGTTAATTATAACCACCATCTATTGTGCATTAGGTCCCCAGAACTTCTTCACCTTATAACTGGCAGTTTATACCCTTTAACCATCATCTTCCCATTTCCCCTACTCCCAAGCCCCCAGTAACCACCACTTTACTCTCTGTTTTTATAAATTCAGCTTTTTTATTATAGATTCTACATATAAATGAGAACATATAATATTTGTCTTTCTCTGTCTGAACTATTGCATTTAGCATAATGAGCTCAAGGTCCATCCATATTGTCCCAAAACAGGATTTCCTTCTTTTTTATGGCTGCATAATATTCCATTGTAAACATATACCACATTTTCTTTATCCATTCGTCTGTTGATGGACATTTAGGTTGTTTGCATGTTTTGACTATTGTGAATAAAGCTGCAATGAACAGGGGACCGCAGATATCTCTTCAAGATAGTGATTTCACTTCCTTCGGATAAATACCCAGAAGTGGGATTGCTGGATCATATGGTAGTTCTAATTTTAATTTCTGAGGAACCTCCATACTGTTTTCCATGGTGGCTGCACCAATTTACATTCCCCCCTAGGGTACACAAGGGTTCATTTTTATCCATACCCTAACCAACACTTGTTATCTCTTGCTTTTTGATAATAGTCATTTTAACAGGTATGAAGTGATATCTCATTGTGGTTTTGATTGGCATTTCCCTCATGATTAGCGATGCTGAGTATTTTTCATGTACCTGTTGGCCATTTGTATGTCTTCTCTAGGAAAATGTCTGTTCAAATCCTTTGCCCATTTTTTAATCAGATTTTTTGGTTTTTTGCTATTGAGTATATGAGTTCCTTTTATAATTTGGATATTAATAGATGGTTTATAAATATTTTCTCCCATTCTTCAACTCTAGGATTCCTGTTTGGTTGTTTTTAATGGTTTCTATTTCTTTGTTAAACTTTTCATTTTGTTCTTGCATTGTTTTCCTAATTTAATTTGGTTGTCTATCTGTGTTTTCTTGCAGTTCACTGAATTTCTTTAGGAGGATAATTCTGAATTCTTTGTCAGGCTGTTCACAGATCTCTATTTCTTTAGGATCAGTCATTGGAGTTTTATTAGTTTCCTTTGGTGCTGTCATGATTCCTAGATGATTGATGATCCTTGTGACCTTGCAGTGGTGTCTGTACATTTCAGGAAGTGAACAACTCTTCCAATCTTTACAGACTGGCATGGTAGGCAAAGCCCTTTACCAGTCAGCCCGTCCAGAGATTCTAGGTGGGCTATCTGGTGTGTTGGTGGGTGGGATTGCCGCTGGAGTCCATGGGCAGGCAGGTCTGGGGCCCAGGTCAACAGGTGGGCAGGCCTGGTGCATGGTACACAAGGACCAGCCTAGTTACTGGGTCTGTGGGGTGGGCCTAGTGCTAGGCCTGCCCAGGAGCCTGGGTTCACAGGTACCCACCTGGATCCTGGGTTCATGAGGACTGATTGGGAACCTGGATCCACAGGAATTGCCTAAGGCCACAGAGGCTGGCTGGAGCTGGAATATTCTAGGAGCCTGATGGCATGGGAACTGCCAGGGGCCACAGCAGCCAGCTGGCACCAGGGTGAACTGGGAGCCTGAGTATGCAGGAATCTACCAGGAGTCTAGTGCCACAGGGGTTGCCCAAGAGCCTAAGTCTGCCCATCGGGAGCCTGCAGCCACTGGAGTCTACAGGCACTGCATTGAGCTGGGGGCCTGGGTTTGCAGGAGTCTGCCAGGAGCCTGGTACCAAGGATGCCACTTGGATCCATGGGAGCTACCTGAGGCCATAGTAGTGGCCAGGAGCTGCTGAAACAAGCATGCATCGGGGTGAAATGGGGGCCTGGTATCCCGGGAACCTGCTGGGAGCCTACATCAATTTCTCAAGTGTAAAGAGAAATAAGCAGGTCAACCCTGAAAAACAATTCCCTGACCCCAAGGACATTCATGTAAGTATAATTATTCATTCGTTAGCAAACAGAAAGTGAATGCCTCCTCTGTTACAGGCATTGTGTTGGTGCAGTCGACCCAATGGCGAGTGTAGCCAAGGTCAACATCCAGGCCTCCAGCAACCTCCACATCCCATCCAACAGGCAGACACTGGTCAAATAGCACAGGAGTTAGTATAAGTAATCATAGCGCCACAGAAGAATATAAGACAGGGAAGCATCCTAGAATGGGAGGTCAGGGAAGGCGTCCCTAAAGAAGAGATCATGGGTCGGCCGAGTGGCGCGATGGTTAAGAGCTGGTTTGGGACGCCAGAGGGCCCCGGTTCAGATCCCACATAGGAGGGCCAGTGACACTGCCCTCCACAGCTAAGATGCTGAACAACAGCTCAACCTGGAGCTGGGCTGCTGGCGACGGCGTAGACTGCAGCCCCTGTGGCAGTGGGTTGCCATGGGCTACCGTGTGTAGCCAGCAGCCACAGTGAGCGGCCGTCTAGAAGCCGGCGACTGATCTGCCTTGTGCGGGAAGAGCGCAATGATGGTGCCAACTTGGGCCAGTGAAGCAACGTCCTCCCCAACTAGACTGAAGAACAAAAGGACAGCAACTTGTCTGTTCCCCTTCCCCCAATTCCCCAGCACTGATCCCATCCCCCTAATTCCCCAATAAAAATCTTAAAAAAAAAAGTGATCATGACATGAAACCCGAAGGATGAGTAGGAGGTGAAAGGGAAGATGGGTGGGGCTGTAGAAAGAGTTGAATGTGCGTATGTAAGTAACTGTAATGCAAGTCAGAATAAATACATACTATAATAGACATACAAAAGAGCACAATAGAACCTCAGGATCTTTTTCCTTTTTCATTATTATAAATCACCTGAAATTATCATATTTCAAGCATGAACCCGGAAACCCTTGTATTAGGTTTGTAGTTGGTCTCAAAAGCCTGGAACACAATCAGACAGAAACCCTGCAGGACAGGAATTTGAAATAGTACTTTCAATTCAGCATATGTTGAAGGAGTCAAGACATCAAAATCAAAAAGGAAATAATGGTGTTTACCTTTTCTAGAGAAAACCAGCAACAAAGAAGGGAAAAGAGAAGACCCTAAGATGCTAAAATCATCAGTCCCAGAAGGGACTGCAACACTGTAGGCCAGAACCTCCCCACTCCCCCACCCACCACTGCTGTGGTTAGCTCTATCATAAAAGTTAAGGGCATCCATTAAAGCAAAAGACTTCATGCAATCTATGAAGAATATGGTTAAGTGTGAGTTCTGAGACTGCCCAATAGGCTCAGAATAAATCCAGGTGCAAAGAATGAATAGTCTTTGCAAATCTAATCCAGCTCCACACCACCTCCTGATATGACCACCTTCTATACTATTCTCCACTTGCCACAATCAACCAATGTGATCTTTTGAAAATGTAATTCTGTCATGGGCTGCACCCCTTCCCCCAAGAACCCTTCAATAGTACCAATTGCTCATAAAGTGACAATATAGTCCCTTAAAGTAGCCTACAGGTGCTGCCTGGTCTAGCTTCTGCCAACCTCTCCTACCCTATCTTGCACCTCATTCATTTTCTCTCTGTGTGTTTCCCAACAGCAGCCTTCTTTCAGTCCCTCATGCTTACCATGCACCATGTTACCTCAGGGTCTTTGCACATGCTGCCCTTCTAACTAGAATGCTCTTGTCATCCCACCCTTCACCTAGTTGATCCCTAATCATCCTCTGGCTCTTGGCCCCTATTTGAGACAAGCCATCCCTGGTCTCTCTGACTGCATTGACTCTCCCTGTTATAAGCTTAGGTATCCCTCCTCCATGGCACCTGCAATTGTACATATGTTGTCTTGATTACTTGATTAATGTCTGTCAGCTCCTTAAGCATGAGGACTGGAATCTTGTCTGGTTTGCTGACTGTGTATGCACAGTCCCAAGCACACTTGTTGACTCACAGGAGCGGCTTCACAAATATCCATGGTATGAATAAAGGGGTTTTATGGAGCTCCTCAATTCCTATGCACCTTTGGTTAGCATACCACTGTGCTTGCAGGTCACTTTCATAAGAACCATGTCTAAAGAAATATATTTTTTAAATAACAGCATATTTTATCCCTGCAAGAAGCATGAAGGAAGGCAAACAAAAGCTGAGGAGGGTTTGCTATTCTCGTCAAATAGCATATTCTAATTATCTTGGTTACTCAGAAGTACATTACAAAAATCTTAGAGTGGGAATGACAAGGAAATAAATATTTAGCTGTTTTAACCTAATGTTAATGAAACAATAGTCAATCTGTAACTGGATCTAGTAGTTCTTTCATTTAATCCTAACATGTTTGAGGAATGCTTTTCCTGGACAGGAGAAAACACTAAGTTCTTGCTACAAAAGATAAAGAGTTTTTGTTTATTTGTTTGTCTTGTTCATGTGCTGCTTTCAGTTTTATATCCCACATATGAGTGAAGTCATATGGTTCTCGACTTTTTCTGTCAGACTTATTTCGCTTAGCATAATAATCTCAAAAACCCATAGACACAGACAACAGTTTAGTGGTTACCAGAGGGTAAGTGGGGAGGGGGTGGTAGAATAGGGTAAAGGGGATCAAATAAATGGTGATGGAAGGAGAACTGACTCTGGGTGGTGAACACACAATGTGATATATAGATGATGTAATACAGAATTGTACACTTGAAACCTATGTAATTTAACTATCCATTGTCACCCCAATAAATTTAATTAACAAAACAAGGACAAAGAAAGGAAAAGAAGACAACTGTGAGATTCTAGAAGGCCTTTCACTGCTAATAATTTACATTTTAGACTAGTGTTTGTTTTCTTCTTTTATAAAATTAAACATAATTATGTGCACTTCCCACCTGTCCCATTGGGAGTTTGGAGGAATTAATGAGATGATGATCATGGAGCGCTCGGGGCCCCTTGGAAACACTATTATTAGAACCGTTAAGTGAAATATTGCTTCTGGTAACTTGTGGGTGACTTCCAGATGATTGAGGCAACGCCAGCAAAAAAAAATAGTAAACTGAAACAGTAGGAATGAAATTGCTATTTGGCAATTTTTCAGGAATAAAAATCATCCTTTCTTTCTGAACTTCTAACAGTACTCTCTAATTCAGTAGCCATTGGCCACATACGGCCATCTCCTTGAAACTGAGCAACCTAATTTTCAATTAAATTAAATTTTAACTTATTAAAATTTAAATACCTTTCTGTGGCCAAGTGGCTTCCTCATTGAATAGTGCAGCTATAGAACATTTCCATTATCAAAGAAAATTCTATTGGAGAGGGCTATGAATCTAGAAGGGTCTTTTCCTTTCAACTCTTTGCATGTGAATGCTGTTATCTGATACTTTTAAACCCTTGCCCAGAATAGGGATTTGGAACTTTGTGAAAAATTACTCATAGAGCTAAAGAGAAATTGTCCTTAAGAGACAAATGGTTTTATTTCAAACTCATTTGTTTTGCCTTGTCTGTGCTGCCATGGCCTGGTTAGCATTAAGAATATGTGCTGCGTAGAATGGGTTAAATGTTTCTCTTTTTTCCCTGTCTCATAGTGCTCAGTGTCCTGTCTACATATACACACTGAAGTTTGGGCAGAAAGTAGAGTCAACTATCGGACTGACCATGACAACAGAGTTCCGTAGCTAAAAAGTGCTATATTTGGTTGTTCATAAGATAAAGCACAGGCCATTAATGTATTCTCATAGGCGACAAATCCCCTTTTGTATGAAATGCTGCTAAATCTCATTTTTCTCTTTATACTATTTTAATCTTGTTGGATTAGGGGGGTGGGGTGGGGAACAGAAATGAGCCCAATGCATTCTAACTTTGTGTGGGTGTCTCCCTGGCTTGGTTACCAAAGAAACCATTATGTTCCATACGATTCAAATAATGGCTCTACTAGTGCTCTAAATACTTTCTTCTTTTCTAACCTGACTACACTGCAGATTTAGAGACACCATCTGTTGGCCAGCAAAAAATAACAGTTTCTAGACATGCCATGGCCCTTCCCATAGCCTCCGTCTCAAGATTCCAACCCGAGAAGTCTGCTTCTGAGGCCAGTCTTGTCCAAGCAAACCCAGGATGCTGTCTCTATGCACCACTGCACTTCCAAACTGCAGAAGTGAAAAGTATTTGCAGACAGCCCGTGAGGCTGCCAAACCTCCCGCCACCCATGCTATGAGACTCCACTCTGGCTGCAGTGGCAAGGGCATTGCTTCTCCTGCCCTGTAGCATAGGAGATCTGGCTACAATGGCTGTTTGCCTGTTACCGTGGGCATTGAAGTCAGCCATGTTGCCCTCCAGTGGATGCCCACCTCTGATCTCTAGATCAATGAATACAACATCTGAGACCACCTGTTTCCATGGCTGCCAGCTTGTGCTGTGTCCTCCAGAGCCTCCCACTCCAAAGAAAACCCAGGAGCCCAGGATACTAATGCCCCTATGAGAGATTGTCAGTTTTCACCCCCTACTGACGTTTGCCCTTCCCCACCCACTTTTTTTCCAGTTTTGCTGAGATATAATTGACACATAACACATGTAAGCTAAAGGTGTACAACATGATAATTTGATACACATATATTTCGCAAAATGACTGCAATAAGGTTAGTTAATGCCTCCATCACCTCACATAATTATCTTTTTTTCAGTGAGAACATTTTAGATCTATTCTCTTAGCAACTTTCAAGTACATAATACAGTATTGTTAACTATAGTCACCAAGCTGTACATTAGATCCCCAGAACTTATTCATCTTATAACTGTAAGTTTGTACCCTGTGACCAGCTCTTTGTGTGTACAGAGGCAAAGTGCACTTGGCAAATTCCCTATGAATCCAAGGCAGCCAGGGACTGAGAAATGAGGTCTTCTTGTGAACTCCAGGTCTCTGCAACAGAGGGGTTTGAACTACAATCCCAAGCAGTTTGGCTACTTGTTTGGAGATTTCACATAGATGTGAAAGGGCTTCCAAATTTCTCTCTTGTAGGCATCTAAGTGTAAATCTGCTGAAACCTTGCAATCTGTTCAACCACAAGAGTGTTACTGATTGCAACTTAAGAACAAGCAATTAGTCTTAAAGCTAGTAGTTGCTTCCACTAAGACAAACACACATACACACACACACACATGCACCCTTTGTAAAACAAGACTTTAATCCAGGGGGTCTCCAAACTATTTGGGTCAAGAATCCTACCCATACAAAAACTTTTTGCACACCCCCAAATATATGTATCTTTATTTATTAAACACATACATATTACACTAACATATTATCACATTATAAAACATGCTCCCAAAATTGAAATCTTAAAAACATTAAAAATGAAAATGCAATATTTTAATTGTGTTTAATTTTGTTTCATTTATTAAAGGTACAAAACTCACTCTTACTCTCACTAGAAACATATGTAATTTCTGAGAGCAATTTAATCAAACATGCTCTTTTATTTTTTTAATTTAATGTAGTTCATAAGTCTTATGCTAAGTTCAGTTTATGTTTATACTTGGTTTTTAAAGCTATGACAGCAACAGAGAGAGAGAGAGACAGAGAGGTATCAAGGTGCAACAAAGATACATAAATACAAATAGAAGAAGTAAGGGTAAATTTAAAACTTGATAATACCTGCTGTAAAAAAAACTAATATCTTTATAACTTAATATCTACAATAATATGTTTTTTAAAAACAGATAAGATTTATAAGCCCATTTACCAAGTACATGTAAACTTCTGTAAGTGGCAACTCCCTGAAAACACATACATGAGTCATGGGGCCACTGTGAGCTCTTTTCCTTCAGGATATATGAGGGGTGACCAAGCAGCATATAGACTGAGTATGAGCATCTGTGTCTCTCTGGATGTTAAATACTAGTAGAGTTGCCATATTCTGAAAATAAAATTACTGGATGCCTCGTTCAATTTGAATTTCAGAAAAACAACAAATACTATTTTACAATAATATAATGAAGTCTAATTGTTTATCTGAAATTCAAATTTAATTGAGCATCCTGTATTTTATCTGGCAACACTTAAATACTAGAAAAGCTTAATTTGTTTCTTCTCTTTTTTCCTCTCCTTAAACAAAAGTAAATATAAATAGAAGTCTTAATATGTTTTTTCTGCATGAGCAGCAGTGGAGACCCCTGCTAAGAAGCTAGGGCCAGAGTCCCTGGACAAACCAGTATGCTCCTCAAATAGGTAATACAGTCAAATGCTAATAAGAAAAACACCTCCCTTTCACTTAACTTCCTGGAACTACTCCCTCCCAAACCCCCTCACTACACTTGAGTAACCCCCAGTCAATGTTACGACTGACTGATTCAGAGCCTTCATTTCTCTGGTCATCAAGTTAATTCAGGGGAGGGAGAAAATTACAAGTAAAGCAGAAAGAACTGAGCCACGTGTGGGGGTATGTGTGTCAACTCACACATTCCTGCTCCAGCTCTGCTTTCCAGGGGTAGCGCAGGCATGCTTTCCCCGTCCACCCCACCACTGGCACCCAGGATGCTGATCAGCATCAGAAGAGTTAACATTATAGGAATGCAGTAATTATGACCTAAAGAATTCAAGAGAACACACAGTTGGAAGATGTATCTCTATGCATTTACACTGTCAAATTCTGACAGGTAAGTATACTATGACCAGAAAACGACTTATCATTCACACTGTCCTGCATACTTTCAGTGAGACTACCCAGCATCAACAAAGCATGGTAAGAACAACCTCTGAGAGAATCATTGCAAACCAGTACTCATGGCAGCATGATGGCTGATGCTGTGTCATGGGATATGAAATAGCCAGCATTAGGTTAATAATTGTTAATAACTGTAGGGAGGAATATCTGTGCTGTTCCAGTATAAACAGGTTCCAAAAAGCCACGGCATCATGGGTCTATCTCTTTCTCATGAAGGGAGTGGGAGGCAAGGTGATATTATCCAGGAATGGTGTGTTTGATGATAAAGAACATTGATGGATAGTACTCAAACCTGAACAAGATGAGATGATGGCTGGACACAACAAAGAATCTTCAAGTGTATTGATTTGACAATAAACAAATATGAAAATATCGCATCTCTATGCACTGTTCTAAATCTTCACCAGTAAAATGTTATACTTCATAGGTGTGCATGAATTTTTGTAATAGAGCTTCCATGTGATTGCTTACATAGAGAGAAGTCTCACACAACATATGTGTCAGGGGCCCCACACACATTAGGGGCAGCTCTAGTGCCGAGCAACCCCAAAGTTCTGTGCTGCTCCAATATACGAGTACAATTTCAAAATGACACACAGGCTCAGGGCACTCTCATGGGCAAGGTCCTCCTCCACATTATAAGGAATAACAGTTATTAAGTACCAACTCTGTGCCTGGCACTGTGCTCAGGGCTATGCATACATGATCTCATCTGATACTCACATTAAACCATGAGAAATAATAAGTTGCTTTGTCTGAGCCACTATTTCTGAGAACAATGTGCTAAGCAGCAATATATCATTGAAGGAGGTTAATTTGAGTTTTTTGTTTTATTCATTTCCCCGAACTGCTGTGGAGCAGGCAGATCTCAGACCTTTTCATCTCCCTTTACAACTGCAGAAATTGAGTTCTAGGAAAGAATGGGAGGGCGGGGGAAACTGGCAAGAGCGGGCTAATAGATTTCTCCCGAGGAGGTGCAAAGACTGTAGAACCACAACAAAAGGCCTTGACATCCCGACTAGATCCAGGCCCTGTCTCTGGACCATCTTGCCTCACTAACAAACACGGAGAAGTTCTGAAGTGACCTGAATGCACAGGGCTCTGCAATCCATCAAACACCCCATGCCCAGACCAGGAAAGCATGTCTTCCTTTCCCTGGAGCCAGAGACGGAGTACCCTGGCTGGGGTCATTTGCGATCTCTGAAATGCCCCCTTCTATTATCAAGCAAACCTTCATCCTTGTTTCATTTATGCCGTCCAGAAGCAAGACAGTAACAGAGAGTGAGTGTGAGCACTGAAAACATATCTGGGCCAGCCAACATGGGGCTGTGGGCAAGTAAGTGAACAGCAAGATCCTCTCATGTTTCTGCATTCGTTTCAGCCCAAGATCTCAGCACCACTTGCTGCCAGCTGCCTTCAGCTAGAGAATGATGGTCAGAGCCTTTCTCCCCTCATCATTTGACCTCTACCAAGACAATCTATGAAGGTCATCATCAGTGCCTGGTGCAGGAAAATAGGGACCATTTCGCACCAAGTTCACATCACAGAAAATGCTGCAGCATGACAAGGGACAGGGGAATATCAGGAACTTTGTCCTTTCTCCTCCTTGCCAATTAGTTTTTGACCTTTATTTCTAAGGTGTGTTTTAATCCAGTAAGACATGGGCCAAAGAAAATGGAAGCTGATTTATAGCAACATACATGTGTAGTGTGTGTGTGTGTGTGTGTGTGTGTGTGTGTGTGTGTGTGAGAGAGAGAGAGAGAGAGAGAGAGAGGGAGAGAGAGAAATGAACATGCAGGTTAAAAAGAGGTATAGAAGTGCCTCTGTCATTGTCAGTCTCCCAGTTCATTTCTCTACAAACTAAATAGGTTGGGAAGAATCAGAAGATCAGAAGATACAGCAGTAAATGAAACAGACAAAATCCTCATAGAGCTTACTTTAAATTGTGGGGAGAAGTGCGAGAAACAGGCAATAAATAAAATACATAAATCATACAGTAGGTTAGATAATGATAAGTGATGTGGAAAAAAATGAAGCAGGAAGTGAGGTTGAGGAGTATAAGCTGGGAAGTGCATTTTTAAATGGCGTGATTAAGGAAGGCCTAAGAGAAGATACAGCATGCAGCATTTACCAAATTTATTGGCCCAAGGACACTGTCACAGAGCAGCTCACAGAAGTTAGGAGATGCTATTTTACAAAGTAGTTTCAACTGGGGAGGAGAATCATATCAATTAGGAATTCTATTTAGCTGTTAATAAATTAAAATATAAGTGGTTTAAACAAGATAGAAGTTTCTTCCATTTGCATAAAAGAAGTGTGGGCATAGGCAGTTCAGAGATATAGGACACTTCCATGTTGTCATTAGGGACTGGGACTCCTTTCACCTTTCTGCTCCACCCTCCTGAGTTCCTGAGTTCATGGCTTCCATCTTCAAGCTTTCTCCAGGCCAACACAGTCACTTTAACTCCAGCCATCACACTTGTGTTCCAAGCCGAACTCTCCCTCTTACAGAGTCTTCTCATAGGTCCTACCCAACATGTTTTGCCTACATCTCGTTGGCCACTCCTGGCTATAAGAAAAGCTGGGCGTATATTTTAGCCAGAACGTGATTTCCCATAATAAGATTAGCACTTTTTTTTAACTAAGGAAAACGAATGGCAACTAGCCTTGTGGCTCAGGTAAGAAGGAGGGTAAGGTGAAAGGAGTGTTCCAGTCTACAAAATGGCAGCTTTCTATTTTAATGCAGTGGATAGTGCAGCCTCCCACAGATCAGAACCACAGCTGCAGATCCCTTGGTACCTATGGAAGCCTGTGGTTAAAACTTCATGGGAGGGCCAGCTGAGTGGCTCAGTTGGTTAAGAGCTTGCTCAAGAGTGCAAGCTCTGAGCAACAGGGTCGCTGGTTCAATTCCCAATCCGAGCTGAGCTGCCGCTGAGCTGCCAACAGGTAGCAGGATGGCTCAGCTAAAACAAAAACCTTCATGGGAAAGCACCTCTAGGAGCAAGATCACCATGCCCCCATCACTTGGGTCAGTGCCCCACCCAGCTCCTGTTTTGTCTTTCATCAAGTAACTGGCCCTCACGTTATAAGGAACCCTAAACTGCATCTGGATCAAGCCCCATCCAACACTTGAATCCGCCTCCAGCATTTCAGAAAGTTTTCTACCCAGGAGTTCAAGCCAAAAACCTAGGAGTGCTCTGGATTCTTCTTTCTCTAACAGCACCCTCCTGGCACATCCAATATCCAAAAAAGATCCATCCATTTCTTTTGGCTTCTAACTGCTACCAGTTTCTACAAGCTCCATCATCCTTCACCTGGTGGTCAGCAGCCCATAACTGGCCTCTCTGGTTCCACGCTTGCATCCTGATATTCCATTGACCACACAGCAGTCAGAATGCCATTTTAATGATATAAAACCAGCCATGTCACTTTCCTACTTAAAAAACTCTAGTGGCTTCTCATCTCACTGAGAGTAAATCCAAACACCATGATACGGCCACTCCTCATCTCTTTGATTACTCTTTGCCACCCTTCCTCTTTGCTCAGGCACTCCAGCCACGCTGGCCTTTTTGTTACTTCAACACACCAAAGTCCTTCCCATCTTAGGGCTTTTCTCTGGAATGCTCTTGCCCACATCGCTGGATCCTTCTTATCATTCAGACCTCCACTAAAATATACCACCCCCTCACAAAAATATTTCCTGATGTACCCCATCTAATGATGTCCCATCCCCACTAGACACTCCCTAGCACATCACTCTATTTTCTTCAGGCATTTATAACTATATAGTTAAATCCATCACACTCATAAGTTTATTTCCTTGTACATTATTATCATTACTAATTCCATGAAAGCAGAAATACTGCCTCTTTTGTTCTCCCTGTATCTCCAGCACCACAGTGAACGGCATGTGCTAGGCCTTCAATAATGTAGAAATGCCCTTACTCACCTAGTTGCTCTTCTCTGAACACCCCTCAGTTTGCTATAAGTCCTCTTAAACAGGCTCCAAGAAATACAACTCAATTCTTAGAATTGTATCATTAGCAAAGAACAGCATGGTGCTCTTGGGTGTTATATAATTTCCTCAGCCCTGGTGCAGTGGCTGATTAGAAAATGAGTTTTTGCATATGGGCTTATGGATCTATTTTGAAATTTTTTAGGGGTAGGGGACCCTAGGTCCGAAATCACGGCCCTATGTCATGCCATGTGATGATATATAATCATGAGTCAAGGCCCCCACAGCCCAGCAGCTGAAAGAGTCTCCCTAAAACCAGATTGAGATGCACAGGTATATACTGGGGACACCTCATACCCCAAATGCTTACCGCATAACCATTCTTCAGATTTTAATGGTGACTTTCTATTTTAAGAAATAATCTAGAAGATTTTAGATATTTTAGTGCATATTATTCCAATTATTGAGGTGACAGAAACTTCTATGCATTCACAAAACATCATTTCATTTCCTTCTGTGCTTATCGCTGGATTGCAGTTTGGGGGGGGCCATGTCACTGAGTTCTGGCCAGTGAAATGTGGATGGAAGTGATTTACACCATATGCTACAAGGAGACTGGGTCACTGAATGACTGAGTGGAGTAGAGTCAGCTACGCCCCCTACCTGAGTTGGAATGTGACACGAGTGAGAAGTAAACTCTCATTGTACTAAGCCACTGAGATTTTTTGAATGGTGTGTTATGACATTTATCCTACCCTGATTTATACAGAGGAATAAAATAAAGATCCTTTGATAATAATAATGTTAAATTTTAAAAGAGAAGGTAATTCAACCTTCTGCAATCTCAGCCATTTTGGGATGTTACAAATTATGTAGTTTTATCCTCAGTGAGTGATGCGCAAAGAGCTAGCGGCTTCTTAGATGTCATAAACATACTGTATTTGCTTTTAAAGTGCTGGAAATGTTTTTAACCAAAACATGAACGAAACATTTTAACAGGCTGAGTTGGGGAAAATGCTCAAAATGAAGAGACCAAAATGTTTTCCACAAGGGAAACAACTCAATATGGTCACAAAGCCCTCCCCAGGCTTTAACAGAGGCACATCCAAAGCGAAATAAAATTTCTGGACTCATTCAGAAATTTAAGAGACATTTTCTCATGAGGTTAGGATGCTATTTAGTTTTCATTTAATTTAATATTAATGTTAATATTTATTTTTCTAAAGTGATCTTTTCAATTAAGGAAACTGTCCAAGGTCTGTATCCTGACCTCCTTGGGATTCACAGGATCAAACCGAATCACTCTTCTATACGACTGCCCTTCAAATATTTCTTGTTAACGCTATCTATTCAGGCCATTAGAGCTTCCTAAAAATCAGGAGACATTTTTCTGTGTAATTTGGTTTCTCCTACATTGACTTTCTCTCCATGTATTTAGTGAGAATAATAGTAATTAACAGTAATAATAATGGCATCTGCAGTGCACATTAAAATTCACAAAAAGCTTTCACATCCATTATCAACTTATAATACTTGGTTATACTCTAAATAATCCGTTTCTTTCTGTATTCCATGTGGCATTTGTAAAATTGTAATTTCCCAACTTCCTAATATTTCCTGGATTAACACAGTTCTATTCACTAATTATATGCAATAGTTAGTATGCATCACAATATATTTTGTTCATAAAATGTGGATGTATTTTACCAGAAGAGCAAAGGTATCAATTATCTCTAACAAAAATTTAACTTGTAATGTATTTTTTTAAGTTCACTCACCACATTTACAGTTTCCTTTTCAGAATCTTATATTTCTCTTATCATTTTCAATACGCCCCATTCTCTTCTCCAGTAGAATCAAGTTTTCATGTTTCCAGCCTTTGGTTTGAAATTCATGGCCTGCAAATATTTTAAATAAAGCAGAACTATAGAAAAAATATTAAATGATACAGATGAGGTTATCTTTAGGTGGTATGATTACTATCTCACTTGTGTTCATTTGGGTTTTCCAAGACTTTTTCATGGAGCATATAATTCATTTTGTTAAGTAGAGAAAAGTAAAAACTAAATAATTAAACATAAAGTACTTCTTTTAGCCACTTAGCTTTTGGTACATAATTATACATAAGATTGGTCTGTGTTCATTTTGGTCTTAGCAATTTCTTGTCCTCAACTTCATATTGAAAAGCAATGATACAACTGACTCTAGGTGAATACACAATGTGATATACAGATGATGTATTACAGAATTGTATACCTGAAACCTATGTAACTTTACTAACATTTGTCACCCCAATAAACTTTAATTAAAAACAAAACAAAAGGATACAGCAAAATGCACTATATCGAGCAGAATTCTTTCTCCTCCAAAGAAGACTGTTCAGAAATGAACATCCTTTTGAGGCACCTGTTTCCTTTCAATGGAGATGACAGATAAAGTTTGATTGAGAGAAATGCCAATCTGGTCATCAGGCAGATTGATTAACTTTCTAATGTTTCTTTCCTGACAGTAAATCTCCAGTTTTACTCCTATGCTTAGCAAAATATTTTTTAAAATATCGTTTGTTCAATAGAGATGATGCATTTTACTACTTCTTAGAGCAAACCATTGATCCCTATCACCGTGGCATTAGGTAGGCCTCACAAATCATCCAGGCATCTGCCCTTGGCCTCAAATAAATCACTGACAGAGCAGTAAAGAAAAGGGAAATGCCAATCGGAACTAGAGAGTCAAGAAGGAAAGATTTTGCAGCATCTCTATTTATAATATTTCCTTTCTCTTAAAGACTTTGGTTATTTTAATTTTTTTTGCAATTTCCTCCTGAGAACTTCTCTCATGAAACACATTTCATTCAGCATAGTACAACTTTCCCAGCAGGCATTTTTGAGTTCTTGAAAAATTCTATGCAAACTCATATTAAATATCATCCAGAGTGAATATTAAAATAATAGGTCAACCAATAATAAAAGAAATGCATGAACTTTACATACAGGTATATATATACATACATACATCAGTATTTATTGATGCAATTTTAAAGCTCCTATCTTAAAAATTATCAATTCTCCAACCTATCAATTCTCATCTACCTTGTTTACATTCCTTTTGTTATCAGGGAGACCAGGGTGAAATCCTTTAAACATGGATGAACTCCCTTCAAGTTCCTTAGGTTTATCTCTCAATTGCTAGAGACTTCCCTTCTGGGCAAAGTAAATATCTCTCCCTTTTCTCCCACTTTAATTCCACAAGGTTTTTCTCTCCTGACATGGGAGAACACTACACTTCTGGGACTTTCTCAGCACAAAAGGAAAAAATAGGGAGAGCTGCAGGCCCTCAAACCCAGGGCCCATGATTTGGCAGCTACATCAAGGTTGGCCCAGGCTCTACAGTAGCCCCTGTTCCTAACAATGGAGATAACTGCTATCTTGCCTTGAGAAAGAGTTTGGCTATAGCAAAAAAAAAAAAAGATTTATGATCTGTTCAGAACCTGATCCCAATAATTTCACTTAAATACAGCTATTTTCTTTTATAATAGCTTCTCCACAGAATCCCACATTAACTTCATTCCCAGCCACAAAAGAGAAGGCAGAAAAGAGAAAAGGGGAATCGAAACAAGCGACAGCCACAAATCAGAAAAGAACCAAAATTATGATTAGTGAAAAGGAAATTGCTACTGCAGTTGTATTTGAACTAGGGGAGGGTAAAATGCTATAATACATAGTTCCCAAAATATATAATTAATTAAAACACAATAGAACTTTATTTCTTGCTCACATAACAGTCCAAAGTGTGTTTCCTGGTCAGTGGGTGGCTCCTCCCCAATATAGCAATTCAGGGATTCAGACTCCTTCAATCTTGTGGCACTGGCATCTCCAGGGCCTTCTAGTTATCGGCATTCAACTGACAAGGAAAAAGAACATAATGGAGCTGCTGACTGAGGGGAGGAAGTAACAAGTACCTTCTACTCACATTCCATTGGTGAAAACTAACCACATGACCACACTTGACTGCAAGGGAAGTTGGGAAATGTAATCAAGCAGTGTGCTCTAAAGAAAAGGAAAAAGAATTTGATACAGTCAGCAATATCTGCTATAAGTGGTCTGCATCTACCTGTTTTATTCATTTTTGAACCCTGACATTTTTGCTCAATACCTAACATGTTAGACATTTGATAAAATGCTGGATGAATGTTGCAAGTCAGAAAGTGAATCACGGCGATATTTCATTATAGTCTTTATATTTTATATATAGTATATTGCTATATTTTAATATAATTTTATATTTTTAATTTAATACTTAATATTAATTTAATATTAAGACAGTCTTTCCTATTTTAAATTTCCAATTTCATACATGATTCAAAGTCTTCCTCCCATCCAGGCTAACTAGTGGCTTCAGAGACCTGGAATGGGGGTCAGACCAAAGTGAGGGGCACTGCTCTCCCACACTGCCCTCTTCTCTCAGCATTGAGGTGGAGGGAGAAGAGAATGAATTTTTTTCATGCCTTCCCTCTGTTTTGTTGATTATAATTTACAGTTCCCTTATGTGGTGGTGGTGAGGTAACCATACCTCTTCTATTGGTGTCACTGTTGTCCTCTATAATCCAGATTGCCCTGGGTTCCCTCTCTGAGGCAGGAATGAAAAACACTAGCTCTCTGAAGGGAACAAGCACATTGGTTCTTCAGAGGACTCAGTGGGAGGCCTCCCTTGAACAGTTCCCTAGAGTAGAAGACACAGCTAAATTTGGCCTCTTTGTCACCCCTCCTCAAAACCCTCCCTATGATGACATGCTGATGGGACAGCTTCCTTCACTGAGCTGGCAGCCCTCTTGGGGGATACAAACAAGAGGGTTTACATTCTTGCCACCTTCTGTGGTGTCCACTCAGGCATAGGCAAGTCCCACACTCTCGTCATGCCAAAGGGTAGGAATGCTGGCTGCACCTGGCACTCTGCCTCTCAGTTAGGATTTCTCATTCTGGCCATTACCCTGTGCCCCAGAATCATCATCCCAGTGTATCAGGTACTGATACTCTAGCTGCTGGCTCAGCAATCTCGGTTCAGGAGATCATCTTACTTTCAGGTTTGGGGTGGAGAGGTTGTGGCAGTTCTGTCACCCTCAATCTTCTAGAAGGAGTAGACAAGTTGAATGCCCCATAGGGAGGGGAGGGGGAAGAGATGGTTACCACTCCGTGAATCTCTAATCCCTCCCCAAAGAAGGCCTCATATCCTAGAGCAACATTTTACCTAATGGAGGGGGAAGCAAGCAAATAGATGTGGGGCATTGGTGCCCTTTCTGCTGAAATGGTGTCTCTCAGCAGGCAGACTCTAGAGGGAAATGGCTGTTCCTACAGGTTGCTAATTCTCTGAACTTACAGCATAGTGGACTTGGTGCTTTTTGTTCTCAGATGTGAGTTCTAGTCAAAATTCCAGGGAAAAAGCCTACTTTGCACTGCACACCATGACTCTGTAATAATTTCTTTATCCACTGAAGCTTTGACATTTTGGAGCACTGAACTTGACGTCTGGTTGCCTAATCTGTGGGGTGTCTTCAAGAGAAAGATATCAGTCCCTTATCAAAAAATATAACTAGTCTTTACAGATAATTCCTACCATCCCATCCAGGAAAATTGCTGACCTTTGGACACAGAGCCCTACAAAAAGCAAATTTTAGAGTATTTTTACTCTTGATTTTTTTTTAATCTAGGATAAACATAGAAATGGCTATGTATAATCATTGCAGCATATGCCTAGAAAATATCATTGAACTGAGCCAAATTATTTGGAAAAATGCAACTTTTAATTGCTCTATATAATTTGACTTTGAACATGCCCCCTCCAGTTCTTTAGGAACATACTTGCTAAAAAATGTGCGCTAATACTTTGCTCAAAAATCAGGTCTGGGAAACAACAAATGAGACCCAGAATTTGAGGTTCTAATCAGAATTGCTTTGGGAAGTGCCCATATTGTAGAGTAATGTGGAGTGGGATAGACAAACATAGCCCTCCCCCACACACATACTCATAATATATAAATCTATGTACTCATATTAACAATAGTTCTCTAAGTGGTAGAATTCTGTTATGTTTTAATTTTATTTTGTACTACATTATATCTTATAAATTTCTACAATGAATATATATTAGTAATAAGATAAATGTTAATAATATATTTTAAATTCTTACATCTGCCAGTCACTGTGGCACACTTCCTTACATAGACCTCATTTAAACCTCAAAACAGAAAAATAAAGTAGAAATTGTTATTAACCTCATATTATAGATGGAAAAACTACAACTTAGAGCTTTTTCATTGCACAGCTGGAAAGATGAAAGCTAACAGGTGACAAAGTCAATATATGAGTCCATGTTTATCTGAATCTACATTTGTATTCTTTTCCCTACACCATGTGACATGATTGATGTGGCAGAACCTTAATTGGACCACAGATCAGAAATGGCTCAACCATGATCAAATGTCCATGTTTAGTCTCATGAGGTAGGATTTAAAATGGTGCTCTCCATTTGAGGGTAAAATAGGAGACAGGCAGAGGGGACACAAACCAGGCTTCTGAAATATTGACTTTGTTTCCTCTAGAAAGCATATAAAGCTATATGGAGTGAAGAGAGATAAATGATTTGGGTCTATACTCAAGACAATACTAAAGTACAGCTATAGATGGGAGGCCAACAATTCAGGAAAACCTCACCTACCTAGAGGTCTAACTTGTAGTAGCTGCAACCAGTTGTAACCCAGGGGACTCCAAAATTAGTTTAAAGGGCTTTTGTGTGGCAAAGTGGCCCCCAAAATCTATAAATTTAATATTAGAAATATTAGAGATACCACTGGTCTCCTCCAGATGACCATGTGTGTAAAAAACATCAGTGGATTAGATACAGGACACACTAATAGCTAAAGAAAGTCTACCAGGGGTGAGGAACAAGAGATCGAGCAGAGCAGTTTGGTGACATTCCATGAATGGGTCATCTGAGTCCTCAATGTTTCCATAGCCCCTAAAGACATCACTGTGCGGCAGCACAATAAAGAAACAATAGTAGAACAACAAAAGGCACTAGAGGTCATTGGAGGTCACCTAGACTCCTCCTTTTTTTACAATTGAGTTGAAGTGGCAAAACTATTGCTGCTCATAATCACAATCCCGAGTCATTTAAATACAATGGCATTTATTGCTTTCGACAAACAAACAAAGAAACAAAAACTCAGCTAACAGTTTAGTGGTTACCAGAGGGGAAGGGGGAAGGGGGGAGGTAAGAGGGGGGAAAGAGGGTCAACTATATGGTGATGGAAGGAGAGCTGACTCTGAGTAGTGAACACACAATATATAGATGATGTATTATAGAAACGTACAATTGAAACCTATACAATTTTACTAACCCATGTAACCCCAATAAATTTAATAAAAATTTGTTTGTGTATATACATATATATATATATATGTATATATATATATATATTAGCATTTACACACATAAACTTATATTTTCTGAAAAACGTTCTATTGTGAAACATCTCATTCTCTGATGAGGTCAGATATATTGGTCATTATGGTAAAATCAGGTAATAACACTAGCAGAGGACATTTGGTTTTTCCAAAGTCTACCATCTCTTTTCATCTTCAAGCCCTTCCTATGAAATTGCCAGGATATATATTTGGTACAATTATCCTCGCTTTATAGATTTGTCTCAATGAAGCCATGTAAGGTTGGCAGACCCACTGTTAAAACCTGAATATCCTAACGCACAGCCCTAGGCACTTTCTTCTAGGTTTCATTGCCTAATAGCTTCTTCTGAGGAGTGATGCTAGAGAAAGAAAAAGGTAGCTAAGAACAGCTGGCATTTCAATACCATTTATGTATCCATTCTTTCAACAAATATTCATTAAGCATCTGAATCAGTTAGCCATGGCCACAACAATACTCCAAAACCACCCCAAACTAAGTGGCTTTAAACACCAGTCATTACACTCTTACAAATCTTTGTTGAGGGGCAGATGATCTCAGATGAGCTCTGCTAGGCAACTCTGCTGGTCCCAGCTATGGACCAGCTGATTGGGCCCAGGCTTGGCTGCGGTGTGCCACCTCTGCCCCATATGTCTCTCATCCTCCACCTAGGGCAGAGAGGGAGCCCAGGCATGTACCTATCATGGCAGTAGCAGAAGTACAAGAAGATTAGCCTCATTTTCAAGTGCTTTCCAAGCTGTCAGTCTGCTCTCTAAGCCTTTGACCTACTAATATTCCACTGGCCGAAGCAAGCCACACAGCTAAACTCAAAGCCAAAAAGCAGGAAAACAGAGTCTGCCTCTTTAATGGGACAAACTGCAAAGTCAGATGGCAAAAAATGTGGCTATGGGAGGAGTGAAGAATTGGACTCATTAATGCAGTTGACAACAACACCTACCATATTCCAGGCACTGAAGAAACAATGCTGACCATGACAGAAGCTGGCCTCCGGGCGCTTACCCTCAAAAACCGATGATTAAATATCTACCCACATGAACTCCTAACAGCCTGCTAAAACTGTAATGAAAATCTAATGGAGGTAAATCTGCTATCCCATCATATTTTGTTTTTCTGGGAGAAATAAGTGCCTTGAGAGATTATGCATTATTTTGAACTCTTTTCACCACTGCTCCCCTTCTATTGCCATGCATTATCAAGATGGTCTCATATGATCTATTCGTCCCAGTGAATAATTGAATTTATTTAGAGAACCAATGAAATAACCCTTCTCCACACTCTTGGATATGGGTCTGTGTGAGAATCCATGGGTAGGATGGAAAAACCCTCACTTTAAGAAGCTGAAGATTTGCATTCCAGGGCTCCACCCCTTACCATCATACTGTTTGCATCACGAAGTTATTATTTAATTCAAAAGCATTTACTGAGAGCCATCTATGTACCAGGCTCAGTGATCAAGGTTTTTCCATCTAATGATTCATTTCATCCTTATGATAACATTGTAAGTAAATCTAGTACAAGATTTATCCCATATTCAATAAATGGTTATTAAAGCACTAATTATACGCCAGGTACTGGGCCTGCCAGGTGAGAAACAGATCTATTTCTGGCCCTCTAGAAGCCCACTTTCTATTAAGAGAGACAGGCCTGTAAACAACACAATTAAAATATAATGAGGAAAGAGCCTTTATAGGAGACAATGCATTTAAAACATTATGCAAATATAAGGTATTATAATTAAGCATAGCTGTAGGTCTCAAAGACCTCATCTTGTTTTCAGAAGTGCCTAATTTATCAACAAGGAAATCTGTGGTACTGAGACAGTCTGAAGCGGGTGGAGGAATGCCCTGACCTGAAACCATATGCTACCACTGTCTCCATCTTTCTGAGAAAATCTGATTAAAAGGACAGGGGGAAGCATGATGTCTGCCAGCCCAGTGAATAAGGGACAATCTTAGGGGATCCGAGAGCGGACTGAAGAAACATGTATGTGCCCAGGACAGGGAATAAGGAAAGAGGAGTAAAAATTTCAGAAAAATCCCCTAGATTGAGGGAACTCGGGGCACAAATCTAACAAATGAAAGTAGAGCATGGAGTGACCTTATCTGGCATTTGTTCTCATTTCTTTGACATGAAATCTACATCTGTGAATTCCAGACACAAAAGAAGGGTTTGTTTATAAGCTCCAGCCCCTCCCAAATAATTGCTTAAAGAAATAACCATTACAATTATTTAGCCTTCTCCCCATACATTTTTTCTCTACCTCTTTCCTTCCCTTCCCAAATATTTCCTAAAATAAAGCATGCTAATTGCTGGTAGGTACAGGATGACATCAGCCACTGAGTCAGCTTATCTTATCAAAAATTTTCACTGGCAAATAGAAAATGTTTTTAATAAAGCACATAACCTTAGACACAAAAGGAGTTATTTATCACAAATTTAAAACCCCTATAAAGCCCAATCACTGGTGATTAGAGATGTTACTTAGAATATCAGTGCCACAATCTCAGTACTGCTTTCATTAAAAGACTTTGCCAAAGTTATGAAACCTTCATAATTCCATGAAAAATGGGTGTCTCTAACAATACCATGTATAATTAAGCATATTTTGCTGTGCAGTTGGAAAATTCCATTGTCACCTACATCAGCCTCAAAGATCAATTTGCATACATGGATCAAAGGGAAACTTACAGCTTTTAAAAGTAAACCAGGATGATTTTAAGACTTTATTAAATCCCTCAAATAAATCGGAATATGAATGTTTTGACTTATAAAAAGCAAAGTATTTTATGAGGGATTATGAGGGAGATGCACTCATCTATTGCTTAAGTTGAACCTTTCTGAAGTGTCTGTTTCATTCCATGTCTCTCTCAATCCTAAGTATTTTTTATTCTTGTTCAAATTAATGACATTTTCTAAAGTCAAAAGTATATTATTCTCTTCAACTGAACATGCAAGGCTTCAGCATGTGCTCCAGAAATGCAGGAGTGGAGAAAATATTACTGACATAAAATAGAAACCCAAGCCCACCCATCTTCACTTGGTGCAACGTCCTTCCCCCATCAGTGGGGACAAACAAGGGACAGGACAGGCTGAGGAGGTCTTCATGGCCAGGATAGAGGAAAGGGATGGAGAGCACAGACCAGGATACAGGACAAAGGCCCACTCCTGTTGGTGACAGAGGATCACTGTCACTGTCCTTTACCCATTGTCTCTCAGCTCTAAGCCCTCCTTTCTGTGAACCTGGAGCTGGGACTCTGAAAGCTACATTTCCCTGATTCCCTTGTTAGCTGGCTTCCTGTCCAGTTCTGCCAGTGGGAGGTTGAATGAGGAGAATCTCCTAGAGGAAACTGACACAGGAAGAAGGAAAAAGGGGCTTCCTACTTCTTTCCCAGTTTCTGTCAGTGTTACTCCAGAGATGCCAGCAGTGGCTGGAAGACCAGTCACCTGTGCTACCTCACTCACTGGGCCACGCTATCTAGGCTACAGATCCACTGGATCACCTGCTTCTTGACCCCGGCACCAGGATCAGGATACCTGCTCCACAGAGGTCCAGGCCAACATGCTCCGTTTCCAAGATCCTGGGTTCAGAAACACTGCTCACTTCTCCTCCCTCTTGTCTTACCAGCCCAGGGTAGTAACTGCTTCCTGCAACTATTCGTCTCTGGCTTCCCTAGGCCTCCCAACACCCATGTAACCAATTCCAAAATTAAATCCCTTCAATTAAATTCCTAGTGTAGTTTCTCTTTTCTTTTTTTCTTTTTTTTTTTCTCTCTTTTCTTAAGTGAGTCTCAGCAAGGCAGTGGCTGTCAATGAAGGAAGGAAGTGGATTTTTCCATTGCTGGTGAGGGATTGGGGAAAGGATCAATATGTTATTTTTAGATGCTGTAGAGGCGATTCTGATATCACCTTCCCCACCCTTATTCTTTCTGCCTTTCTTCCTCCTTCAACTACAAGGTGGTTTGGGGAAGGGGATCATACAAGGTCATACATGTACATCCAAAGATGTCTCCAATGGAAGAGATCTATGAGAGTCCTCAAGGGGTCCCTTTACACATTAACCCCAGAGGTAAATCCACCTATTGCACGTGTGTCAATGGCGGTGATTTGTAATGACACTAGACCATGTACGGCCACACATCCTTCACTATTCCTTTCAAAGGCTACCCTCACCTGCCTGTCAACAGAGGGGAATATGAGATACCAACCCTCCTAGAGGCCACACAGGTAATCATGCCTATACTCTGGCATGAGGACACAGTCAAACCCACAGAGAAAATAAACAGAACCTTAGTCCAGGACTTAGGAAATGGTTCCCAACCCTTGATATTTAACAACCCCATCAGCAACTGCACTTCCAAAACCAAACTGGACACCTGCCACCCTGGCGTAGATCAGAACCCAGAAATGAATTCAAGCTAAAAGAATCATTTAGAAAACTGGAAACTCTTTAGTATTGGTTTTTACACATGAATGTCATAATTATGTTGGTATATCTGCAGGGTATCTTTATTTCTGTAGCGTTTGGGCTGTGTTGTGTTTTGATTAAATATTAACCAACAAATATTTTAAGAAATGTAGGAAGATGATTCCCTCACTAAATAACTCTAGTTTTCAAAAAGATCACTTCCAGAAATTCTTAAGGCAATGACTCGAGGTGAGCACTTTAAGCTTGAGCAGATGTCGACTGCAGCATTTAGTTAGCTTCCTTCCTGAGCATCGCTGAGCCCCTCATGCCCTGAGCTAATACGAACTCAAGAAAATGAAGCCAGTCTTTGGCTCAGTGATTTAGAGGCAGTGGGGGGAGCTGGGAATAAATGCTAATGGTTTTCAGTCAAACCCAAAACAAAGACAAGCCCGCCAAAGTAAATTTTTTTTTCTTATGCTTCTAGTTGACATTTGTGTGACAGAATAAGACCTTACTCTGATAAATAATCGTTTGAGTGACCAGTCCCTGCTTCAGTTTACTTTTCAGTGGGGAAGAAAACACATAAAACCATATAAGGGAAATGGAACATAAGACAAATGTTTCATAATGGTTCTATTTTACTTACCAATTCCTTAGCCTAGCTGCTGGCTCATCTTACATTCTCGTCCTAACCCCCATCTAGTCTCCAGCACACATGGTATACATCCCCTTCACACATCTAGAACTCTGCACAGCAACACTTACCCCCATTCCTGACCACTGTTCTTCTCAATTTTTCTTCATTATGTGCCTTTCAAGTAGGGCTGGAATCAAAAGCCCTAATGTAGAGGGTAAGTTGCATTCATGTAACAGCTTTTAAATTTGTATCAAACAGGCAGAAGAAAATATTTTGGGATAAATTTGTCAGCTGAAATTCATTCACATTTTTCCTGTCAATTGTTGGGAAGTTGTATGTAAAGCATATAAATGTAATTATGCACATTTGTCTGACAGCTCTTTTGTGATGTCTCTGATATTTCTTAAATCTGCCCCTCAAATCCTGCAAGTTTGTCTACAGAATGGGAAAGGAGCTAGTGTTTACTGGTATAAATACCGGTTTGCATTAGGGTACAGTCCTTCCTAATTTGCCTACTTCTTTATATTTGCTGAAGATATACAAATATCCTGAGCATTTAGTGTATATTATATGTCCTGTATATCTGCCTGAATTATCACCTATTTAAACTTATACACCTTCAGCAAAATAGTTAACGTGTTTTGGCCACTCCTAGCCATGTGGTACACACACACAGATCCTCCCTATAACAGAGCAGAAGCTGTGAGTACCTGGTCCATGTTCCAGTCATTATTCTGAAAGCCCTCTCTAGCCACAGCATGGGGCAGGCTGGAAGGTCCAGGTGCTGACACCCTCCCCAGGGACTATCCACCAAGGCAGAATGGGAGTGGGCGGATACATACCCCAGCTTCCTCATCCCTTAGGTGGAACAACTCTGAGGCATGTTGTACACAATTTCCCCAAGGCTTTCAGCAGGACAGAGGGGCAGTCACCCACAACGGTCATGTTATCATTAGCATGTGTCTGTATTGGCTTCCTTCCCGCTCCTGTCTCACTTCACTCGCCGCCTCTCAGTGCTTCCTGGGGTCACTCCCAGATAAACTACTTGCATCCATATCTCACCTCAAGGTCTGCTTATGAGGGAATCCATGCTAAAACCACTCAGCAAATGTGTTCAGTGATATGCATGGATATTTCTGCCCCACACACTTGAAAAATGAAAGGTCTCATATTTGGAAATGGGGGAATAAAAATGACCTTGGATCTTTGTCTTCTAAATCCACCACTCATACCCCGCCCATAGGAAATGTAGGCAGGCACCAAAATCATACTATATATTACTATGAATATAATCTCACTTTTGACGCATAGGCCAGTGAAACATTTTGATAACGAAACAGCTTGACTAATTGGGGCCTGAGCAAATGGAATTGAGTCAAGCCCCCCAACACAGACATTGGTAATAGTGCCTGGACAAATGGTCCCAGCTCCTTGGCCCATGTATCAGTTCATAACCAGGACACAGAAGCAGAGGAGTCTCTCACAAAAGAACAGCCCAGGATCCCAACCCTTTCTGTATGGGGTTCAACATTATTAAAGCTACCCTGTGGCCCTGACCAAGGCCAAATAACAGAAAAGTGCATTGGGGCCATGAGGGTGGCTGAGACTGACCACTTGACCGCATTCGACATCAAGGACCCAGGTTGGAAGACAGTCACTTGGAGTCCTCTGGAAAGCTGGCGTTGGTATCTGGTCCACCCCTCACTGAGCCTAACACAGGGGGAAGAATGTTTACCATTGCGCTCATTCAACAGATATCGTCGTGCTGGGCTCAGCACTGAGGGCTCAGTGGTGAACAAAGCAGACCTGTCCCTGCCTCTGTGGAACTTACAGTACAGTGTGGAAGACAGATACTCAACAGGCAGAAGAACAGGTAGATAGCCATAACATCAGGAGTTAACTCCAGGGCAAAGGGAATGAAAGGCGGGGCAAACTGGAGGAAATAGCATGTGTGAAGGCCCTGAGGGGGCAAGGACAGTGGGATTTTCAGGGAGCAGAATGAAGACAGCTGATGTGTCTAAGGTCAGAGAGAGAATTGAGAACATTGTCTGACAAACTGACACATCGTAAATATGCAGTAAATACCAGCTATCGAGGGACTCTTTTCTTTCTAATAGGAAAGTCCTCACTTCCTCAAGTGAAAACTCCAGCTTGGGGTAAATCTTCACAACCCCTAACATTTTTTTAGAAATGCTAGTGCCTACTTGATGGTCATTAATTAAGTTAAGACTATCCACTAACTTAGCAGGGATTCTCAAACCTAGCTGCTCATTAGAGCCACCTGGCATTATCCCATTACCTAACCAATCAAATCAGAAACCCTACGAGGTGGGGCATGGGCCTGAGGATTTTTTAAAGCTCCCAGTTGCTTTTGTGTGTGGCCAGCTTTGAGAACCAAAGGAACGTTTTAATATTATTTAATTGATTAGTGAGCAGCTATCCAGCCTGCCACCAAGCCAGGGCCCCAATGGGATACAAGAGAGGTAAACTGAAATTCAAGTCAGGACGGGTTTGCTGAGAGCCTGTTCTGGGCTGGGCACTTTTCATTTCACCGTGCTATTCAGTCTCCAAAAAACTCTATAACTCTTTCCATCCCATTTCACAGATGAAAAACAATTGATAATCAGAAAAGCTAGTTGCTCAGGTCACACAGGGAGTAAACGGGAGGGGAACATGAGTCAAGCTCTAGTCCTCTGTGTTCTAACCCCCAGCTTCTATCTACTACCCTTATACTGCTTTCTAAGGAAGAGGTATATAGTCGCAACCCTTGAGAAAGCAACAAAAGGAAAGTAGAGCCTGAGAAGGTGATGGCATTGAGAAGGGTCATGGAGGGAAGTACCAGAGGACACAAGACAAACTGTACATAACTCACCGTTTTCCCCATGGGCAGTGCTGCCGGTTATGGCAGACCTCCAGGTAACCTTCCCTCGCTCAGGAACTTCTCTCATTACTGAGGAGCCAGCCCTGATACCACTTTTCCTCTCATACCCCTTATCTAATTCATCAGTAAAGCCTATTGCCCATGCCTCTACAATATCTCCAGACTCTGGCCACTTCTCATTATCTGCACTGCTACAGCCCCAGTCCAAGTCGCCACAACTCCCCACCAGAAGACTGCATCTGCCTCCTTCACATGCATGTCCTCAACAGGCCATCCTCACTCAGCAGCCCAGGCTATGGTGGGACACAGAGTCCGTGCATGCTGCTCCAGCAGACTGCTTTGTTTAAAACCCTCCAGAGGCTTCCTATTTCAACTAGATCACAATCCCGCCTCCTCGCTGTTGCCTCCAGGGCTCTCCTAGCCCTGGACCCACCTATCTCTCTGCCTCCATCTCCTGCAATGCTCCCTCTCACTCACACTGGCTGTTTGCCTGTCCGTCAATGTTTGCTGCTCTCTGGGGCATTCCTACATGCCATCCCTTCTATCTGGAGTGCTTTTCCCCAGATCTTTGTGTGGCTGCCTGCTTCTCCTCATTTGGCTCTCAATTCCAATGGCACCTCCTCAGAGAGGCCTTGCCGACCATCGCAGCTGAAGAGGCCTCCATCCTTACCTTGCTGGTCATGTGCAAGGCATTCGGTACGTACTTGCTTATTGGTGGACATGCTTTTGACAGTGTAACTAACTGTGTCCGTGGCCAGAAGGTTTGTGATTCTTTGGTAGGAAATTCTATTCGTCACACTCTGTTTGACATGCTCTTCAGCCTTGAACTCATCGCTAGTCCTTGTTCTCTGTTTGCAAAATGAGAATAATGATTAACAGAAGTCTTGAGGCGACCTTCTGACTGCAGGCTCAATGTGCGTCAGCAATTAGGCTCCATATTCAAAAAGAGGGAGGACCCAAAGCCAAATCTTTTTCTCGCATCTTTTCCTTTGCATTTGATAGTGGCTTGTCATTTGCATTTAGTACGTTTGGGGAGGAGGCAAATAAACATTGCAACAGCTAACACCATGTGAATGCTCATCAGATACACTCGGGACAGGAAGGCTGGGAGCAAACCATCCCTAGAAACCCTCACAGGCTTGAATCAGACTCCAAGTCCATTAATCTCCTGCAAGATAACCAAGTCTACTGCAAATAAAAACATTAACAGCACCATTTCCTGAATTTGGAGTTATCTAAGAGTCCACACAGGCCCAGAAAATGGAGTGCAGTTTCTACTCCAGGCCCTACATGAAATGACAGATAGTGCTCGGGACAAATGACAGAGCTGCTGCTGTGGTTAGTATCTTCTGCCTGCCCTCCTTAATTGTAACATTAAGAGGGGTTCTCGAACCTAGCTGCTCATTAGAACTACCTGGCATTATCCCATTACCCAACCAATCAAATCAGAAACCCTATGAGGTGGGCCATGTGTCTGAGGATTTTTTAAAGCTCCCCGGTTGCTTTTCTGTGTGGCCAGCTTTGAGAACCTTAATGGTAACATTAACCTGCCACTGTGTAGTTCCCTTTTCTCCTTTCTGTAGCTGGTTCTAAAGCTGTAGACCCCCATGAGGTCTATGGATAGAATTCAAGGGGTCCATAAATTGGATGGGAAAAATTTACTTTTGGGCTTTCAATCTCTAGCTGAAATTTGGCATGGTCTTCAACTCAACATAGGCAGGAATCTCCTGCAGTATTAGCAGTGCCTGTGACATTTTCACCAATAAAATTCACAGTTGTTATCACATTTCAGTTGTTGCAGATATCTCAAAATACTGTTGACAGTCATCACTACTTCAGAATCATAGCAGTGATTAGACCTCTCACTAGATCTTATTATTTAACACATTCATAAAGAAGCGCATTCGTTACCCTATCACAAATCTGGTTTTTTAATAGTTTGAAACTATATTTCAATATAATTGATTTCCTTTGTTATCCCATGCATTTTATTTTATACATTTTAAAGCATTTTCTAAGAGGGAGTTCATAGACTTCACCAGACTTCCGAAGCCTATTTCCCGCCTTAGGTCACACATTAAAGTGGCCAAATCCTCGTACTGATGCTTCAGAGAAGTTTCTGTCTCAGGCAGCTCTGCAGCGTGGATCAGGTTCATCTTACTCGTCTCCACAGGACGCCTCATTCTGTCCTGTATCACTTTCCCTAGCAGTGTTTCTCAGCCCTTGGGGGCCATGCTACCTTTTAATAAATATTCCTGCCCACTTTTAATACTCTCTGAAATGGAAAATTGACATTTGGTTAAGAGCTCACTCAAGAGCGTGAGCTCTGAGCAACAGGGTCACCGGTTCGAGCCCCGGCCCGAGCTGAGCTGCCGCTGAGCTGCCAACAGGTGGCAGGATGGCTGAGCTTAAAAAAATTTAAAAAAAGAAAAGAAAAGAAATTGAACACTGTAGTTTAAAAACTCTCAGTGGGGACAAAGTGCTGCTTTGTTTTAAACCGTCACATAGCAACTTCATCAAAAATTCTGATTCCCCAATCACGCCAGCAACATTGGTTGAGGATCCCCTCTAAATGAATGCCCTTATGAGAGGACAGACCTTGTTCTTGGCTACCCTCTTCAAAGTATTTACCTCACTAAGTACCCTATTCTTACCAGAATCACAGGCCAGGACAAGTTGGCTTCTCCTATTCCTAGGCTGGGAGGGAAGGGAGAGGGTCTCATTTGTGTGACGTGGGCAATTCTTTTTTTCTTTTAGTTCTGAGATGACAAGGATGGGATTCTGGAAAAGTTTAGCAAGACGCTAAATAGGAAGGCAGAAACCATGTGGAAAAAAAAACAGAATCAAACTTGTCTTCAGAAAACACATTTCTTATCCCAGGGTAACTCTTGTCTGGCTTCACACTGACTGGCCTGGCACTCATCACTGGGCACTCAAGCCCCTGTTCTTCTCCTCCTGTCTGGCTGGGATGTGACACTTAGCAACTGCAAACCCTACCCAGAGGGAGCTCATGGTTGGCACAGCTTCTAGGCCCAGCAGGAGTCTCAGGCCCTGCCAGTGTCTGCTTCCTGACTTCTCTCCAGGTGTGAGCAAAGTTAGAAGAGAAGGGGACCAATGGCAGAATCGAAGAGAAAGCCAACACCTGAGGGGCAGGACGGGAACATGGATCCAGGGGAGCAACAGAGAATCCATAATGGTGGAGAGGTGCAACCCCAAAGAGTCATGAAAAGAGCATTGTGTGGGGCCCAGCTGTGTGGCCTTCTCTTTGGTTCCCCCTTGAGGCCGTTACTGGTACTGCACCTAGTCCTGCACCCTATCTCAGGCTTCAGGTAGTCCTACACACAGACACACACACACATACACACAAACACACACACACACACACAGAGTTTCTGACAGGATTAAAACCATATTCTCTTTCTCAACCTGTCTTGATTTTCAGTTGTGGCCACGTGCTACAGGTCTGGCCATGAAGACATAAGGGGAAGTCTGCAGGGGTGCTTCTGGAGAAAACATTCCTTTCCTTATTAAAGGAACAGACACAACTTGCCTCCTTTTTCCTGACTGAAATGCATATCTGATGTCTAGAATTGTGACAGTCATATCTCAACCATAAGGCAAGAAACATTCAGTGAAGGTCAAGAGGATGGCAGAGATGCCATCTCTGATGTGCTTGAGCCACTGAATCAATGCCCCAGTGGCTACCTTCAGATTCGGGATTATGCAGGAAAAATCAGTCTTTTTTTGTTAAAGCCACTCTTAGTTGGCTTTTGTAATTGGCAGACAAAACCATTCCTAACTCATACACCAAAATAGCCTCCTCCTTCTAACATCTATCCATCAACTCAAAGTAACCACATTGCTCCATTCCGAAACTCAAAAGATGTGAGGCCCAGCTCTCCCTTGCAAGCCCTTAGCCTACATGAACACTGCTGACACAGATGACAATCCTTGGACAGCACTACTAACTGGGTTCAGATTCAATGTCAAATCCTTCTCTTGTGATTAGTTATATCTAACTCCAACTTATACTAGATCCCCAGCTTGTCTCATCACCCCAATTCCCTACAGAGAATTTCCACAATGCACAGTTGTGGGGAAGCCAGAAATGTGCAGTTTTTGACATCAACTTTCACAGTTTATCTCAAACCCCACTCTTCCAAGAAGTCCTCCTCATCACCCCAGCATAAAGTGACCTCCCTCATCTTTAAATGCCACTTACACCTGCACCACTCATTTAGTGCTGAACACTTATGGCACTGTTATGCGTCTGTCTAGGTTATCTTCCACTTCCAAGAAGCCTCCCTAATCCCTCTGTCTGAGTTCGATACCCCTAAGACCAACTCTTGCAATGTTCTATGTGTTCCTTTATTAAAGTCCTTACCACACTTTTGCCACCTTCTGTCAACTTCTCTACATCCTCCAATAAACTATGACCTTCTTGAGATAGGGATGATGTCTGCCTTACAACATACATCAGTTCTCAATTTGGACCTGGCACATATTAGGTGCTTAATAAATTCTTGTTGAATGAATAAAGAATCTTATCTCCCAACCAAGATATCAAGCTTGCTGAAAATAGGAATCTGGATTTTTGCCTCTTTGCACCCCCCTAACGATGATGCACATAGTGGTCTTATAATAGATATTTGGTCAGTGATTTGTGTAGAGACACGGCTGTGTTTTACTTCAATAACTTCCACTTGACAACTAAGGCACATGATTTGGTTTGTATATGCACATATATAAACATCAAATCATGAAATATGTATGTATAAATATATATGCATATAACACTTGGCCAAGAGGTGCCCAGTGAAAGCTTGGCCTGATGATCTTTTCCCAACCAAATTCCCCAGTGGTTTGACTCAGCCCTCCAATTGTTCCTGCATCACGCATAGCCTCTATTATTTTCTTACCCAAAGCTTTGCAACAAAAAGCATCAACAATTAAAAGGAGCCACTTCTGGAAAAGTTCTCGAATGAAGCAGGGCAAGATGAGAGGGCTTATCACAGGTAAGATCAAGTTGCCTTTTAAAGCCAATTTAACACTGATCCAAATATCCTGTGACATTACTCACCGAAAGCCTATCAGAGCGTTGCTAGTGATGTTCTCAACAATATGGCCTTGCAAAGCACAATCCATCAATCACAGCAAGGGATGACCACTCAGACATGATGGTTCTAACCTAGGTACTTAGGATATGTGAAAGAGTGACCTCTTTCCCCTCTTTCAGGTGGGAAATGATGGCCAAGTGATTCTTCCAAATCGATTTAGAAAGCCACATAAGGGTGAGGATGGGGTAAAGATGCCATGGTGTTGGCTGAGGAAAGGGGGTGTGGCAGGTAAGCTGAGCAACTAGAGCACATTACTTTCAAATAAAGTAGAAAGTAAGACTCTGAAAGGGCATTCGTTAGGTTCAGAATATGAAAGTTTGGTGGGAGACTACTTCCTGAGAGAGAGTAACTTTATAAAAAGTAAAAAAAGAAAATGCCCATGAATTTTCTGATACAAGACTTCAAGCTGGACTGAAAAATTATATGAAACACCCAAGGCAGGAATATTCTTGCGTTATAGCCTTCAAGCCTAGGGGAGACCTAAAGCAACTTCAAAAATGGTGAGAGGTTCACCAAAGTTCAATTTTTTCTTGTACCCTAAATTGTAAAGCAACTCTCAATCCTAGTCCTCCCAAATGTAGAGAGGAGGTATCAGAAGAGCATTTAGTAAAAAAAAAATAGGTTTATGTGCTCCTAGCATCTGGTTGACAGCAGATATCTACTTTGTCCTTATCGTCACCCAAAACCATCCATTCAAAGATGACTTTGGTTTTGATCCCTAATCAGATGTTATAGGCTGAACTGTGTCCCCTCAAAATTCATATTTGGAAGTCCCAACCTTCAGTACCTTATTCGGAAATAAGGTAATTGCAGGTGCACTTAGTTAAGATGAAATAATACGGAGTAGAGTAGAGTAGGCCCCTAATTCAATATACTGATGTCCTTAAACAGGGGAAATCTGAACGGACACACACACACAGGAAGTACACCATGTGAACATGATGAGTGTACACTAAGGAATGCCGAAGATGGCCAGCAAACCAACAGGAGCCAGGAGAGAAGCCTGGAACAGATTCTCACTCACAGGTCTCCAAGGAACTAACCTTTGGACACCTTGGTCTCAGACTTCTAGCCTTCAGAACTGTGAGACAAGAAACTTCTATGGTTTAAACCACCCAGTGTTTGGTATTTTGTTATGGCGGCCCTAGGAAACTAATACACTGGATGAATAACTGCAGCCTCTCATGTATGAATTTCCACATGCCATCTCCTCCACAGATTATTTTACCATCACTAGAGAATTACCGCTGCCTCAGTTTTCAGAGTCATCTTTAAGTTGCTTTCTGCCTCTGGCCCCTTCTTATGTATTTACTTCTTTTCCACAGTCAGAAAAATCTGTGTTTACTAATTTCTAAGATGGGATTGATGCAAAGCCATCTGTTAAATGAGAAAAATCCCTATATATGAGATAATCACTAATATGGTTCCAATTAATGATTTTTGAAATTACGATTTAAATGTTGACTTGGACTGTGCCCATATGATGTCAAAATTACTGATCTGCATGTGCATATTTCAAACAATTAAGTGTTTTGTCTACATAATGCCAAATAATGTGGTTGATTGTTGTTTTATCGTCCAATTGACTGGATTGACCGGTGCTATTTTGGCACCATTAAAGCATAGCCTAGTTTCCTTTATGAGTACCAGGAGACCAAGCCAGAGAAATAAAAAGGTATTTCTTTTCTTTAAAAACTCCCATGGACTATGAATAAGGAAATATTACAGTGGAAGGAATTTTTGCTAAGAAAATATCGCTTAATAATATTAGTTAATAGTCTTTCCTGTAGGATTTTGTCATCACCTTATTTCACCTTTATTGTTCTACAGGGGACCAAAGAGTTATGCTTCAAGTGAGGTAAATTTAACAGAATGCCTAACAGACTAATAATAAATAGAGCGGACAACAAGTGGCGGAAGGGTTGTGAACACATATGTTCTCATTTTTCTTTTTCCCATTTCCTAATGTTCCTCACCACCCACCAGCCCAAGTAATGGGTATTAGGTGGATAAATGCAGGGTGGAACTTGAAGGACTAAACTGGGCAGAGTAGTTTAAATGGGAAAGAGGGGAAGAAGTGAACTGGGCAAGCTTCCAAGTGGGTCCAAACCAGACCCACTATTGTACCTCAGGCACTAGTCTTCTGGCAACCGTGAAAGTTATAAATAACGGTCAGCACATTATGTCGTTGTGGCCTTCCCACACTCTCTCTCAGACTTTCACTTCCTTTGCCCCCCCCCTTTTGTCCCCTTCTGAGTGAAAAAAGAGAGAGCACCATAGTGGTCCCCATATTCCATCTTTTGCTGATCCGTGGCTTAAAACAATCCCCCAAATTGGTTATCCTGTGGAAGGCTTCCACAGCAAGATGTGGACATCACAACCTGAAATTCAGAATCCCCAAACAATGAGCTTCCCAAATCTACCTAAGTAATACACTGGTCCAATCTAGTGTATTTTCTAGACAGTCTCATTATCCTAATTCTTATCAGGATACTATGGGGATTTTTAAGTAACATTTAAAGATGTTTTTTTAAAAAAGCCTTTCACCCAAAAAGGAGAATTTAAAAGATAGATAAATCAAGAAAGAGATTGCAAAGGTTTTGTGAAGTTAACATCTAATAATAGGTAGAGAAAAGACTGGAATATATATTATGATTAAAACAAACAAGCAAACAAAAAAACATATTGCTGCTGGGAATGTAAAATGGTGCAGGCCCTTTGGAAAACAGGTCATTCAGTAGTTCCTCAAAGTGTTAAGCATAGGGTTACCATATGACCCAGCTATTCCACTGCTAGGTATATATCCAAGAGAATTGAAAACATATATCCATACAAAAATGTGTACATGAATGTTCATAGCTGCATCATTCATAACAGGACTAAAATATTTTATTAAAATGGTCTCACATCTACAGTGCCGCCACATAGGTATCAATGAAAGAATAAGTTTCTAATATTGTAAAATGTTGGTGCCTATTTTCTTCAGAGTAATTTCTAACTGTAAATTAAAGCATGCACATGGTGTGTGTGTGTGTGTGTGTGTGTGTGTGTGTGTGTGTGTCCTAACAGAAGTATAAGCTGCTACCAGGGAATGGAGGCCTTATATGTAGAGGGTATGGCTTTGGGTCACGTTCAGAAATGGGTTCTACAGGCTCATCAGAAGGGAAATCCCCAGGTATGCATTATAAAGAGAATTAAAATGAACCAAAGAGGGAAGCTTCCAGGGGATCTCACCCATGAAGGCCATACATTTCATTTTCCCTTTCCCCCACCTCCTTATTTATCTCTTTTCCTTCTCCTCCAAATAAAGCTATCTCAATTAAGCAACTGGCCCTAAGATATAACTCACTTCCTTTGGGAGCAAGGGCATTTATTAATCCACATGAGTCACCATATTATGGATTTAACCTAATGGATTTTCAGTCTCCACCTTGTGGATTCCTTCAGCTCTCATGTCCAGACCATTGCATTCAACCCCCATTTGTTATAACTTAGAGCTTAACATGCTCTACCTTTTCTTCTTCACCCTGACAAGAAACTCTGTGGACTATGGTAATATCTCTAAGGTTGGACACGGTCTAGCATAGCTCTTTGGAATGATACTGTGTTTTCTGAAAGCGTGATGCAGTATCTTAGCTCCATTCTGCAACCATGTCAGCCCTGCCATTTCTATCTCCCTCAAAATGTGTCAATCGTGCCCTTTCTCTCATCCCACTGGTCTACCTTGCTTCAGGCCCTGATCTCCTCTTGTCCCAATATTTATCATGACCTCCTGACTCGTCTCTTTGCCTCTAGTCTGGCCCTCCTTTTTTCCACCTTCCGTGTGGCCACCTGGCCATAAACTCCCCTGTTTAAAGCCCTGAAATGGCTCCCTGTAGCCTTAGGAATAAACATTCAGCTCTTTATTGGGGCTTATAAATCCCTTTTTAACCCAGCTCCTATCTGCTTTTCCAAACTACCATCTATTCACCCTGAACTATTTGTAGTTCCCCAAAGAGCTAAACTCTCTGTCCCATCCTTATAATTTCAAATGTTCTTCCCTCTGCCTGGAGTATTCTTTCCTTCCATGGCGGGATGGCTAATTCTTTTTTTTTTCAAACAGCTTTACTGAGGTATAATTTACATACCATTAAATTCACTAGGCTTCACTAACGGCTAACCTTTGAGACTCCATCTGTATGTCATCTGTTTTCAGTTGGGTTCCCCCAAAGACAGATCCTGAAAAAAGAAGATGTGGGTGTAAATAGTTTATTGGGGAGGGGGTTCCCAGAAAACAGAGCTGGGGAGCAGAGAAGGTAGATGGAGAAGAGAGAAAAGCCAATGAAGGATGTGCTCCTGAGTGGTTTATTGCACTGGGCAACTGGAGGTCAACTCTGCTGGGAAGCCTTTCAGAGCCTGTGGGAAATACTTCTCTGAGTTGTCCCACAAGGACGCAAAGAAATTTGGATATTTACCTATTTTTCCTGCCCCTCATTAATTGAGGTCACTCCTAGGTATGTTAGCTTTCTGGCACTTCCCTGCCTGCACAACGCCAGAAAATGTAGCAGACAGAAAGAAGCAGGAAGCCATCAATGTATGTGGGAATTGCCTAGAGTGAACTTCTATGGTAGACCAAGAGGATAAGAATGGAGAACCAGAGAGCATCTCTGTAACTCCTCTTGAAAGCTTTTCTCTCATCATTTTTTAATGTTTCAATTACAAGTGGTATTCAATATTATTGTACATTAATTTTAGGTATACAGCATAGTGGTTAGACATTCATATAATTTATGAAGTGATCCCCCCGATAAGTCTAGTACCCACGTGGCACCATACACAGTCATTACAATACTGTTGACTGTATTCTCTGTGCTGTACTTTACATCCCCATGACTATTCTACAACTAACAATTTGACTTCTTAATCCCTTCACCTTTTTCACCCAGGTTCACCTGAACCTCCCTCCCCTCTGGCCACTGTTAGTTTCAAAGCATTTTCCAAATCCTGCCTCTGCCTTTCAGGCTGGGTTAGGAGAACCTTCTCAATGGTCCCATAGCATCAATGTCATTGCCACATTACACAATTTTGTTGTTTCACTTGTTGGCCTCAGTCCACTGCACTGTGGACACCCAAAAGGCAAGGTCTTCACATGTCTTCATGCTCCACATTTAGCAAAGTGCCTTGGAACTGCTAGGCCCAATAATGTCAGTGATTGTTTCAAAGCACTTTACATTTAATACCATGTTTTGCACCTGAACCTCTCCTTACCAGGGAGATATCATCACCATCTGTATTATTCCAGTTTTATGGACAGAAATCTGAAAAAACAGTGATGAGACAGAGTTAGATGGAAGACTGTATTTGCTAATGGCTCAGCCAGGAACCAAACTACTTTAGTTTCTGTTGCTTGACACACTACAGGAGGTAATGGCATTAACCTGAGGCTAAACCTTTCCACCCATGGTAGAACAGACTTTTCCATGTGCAAAATAATCCCCTTTAGAAGATGCCTGAAGGTGGAAGCAAAGCAGCCCGAGAAATGCCGAGTCCTGTGCTTTGTCTGAATAGGGAATCTTTGATTTTTTCTTCTTCTCTCATTTAACCTCTCCTACAAGCCTCCTCCTGATGTAACTTTCCTACAATTCTAATATTTGTGAAGATGTAAATTAGGTTTTACTATTAATTAATTCACCAACATAATGCCATTCACTAGAAGGAAGTGATCAGCCATGGGGAACAGAATGCCTTGTAGCTCTGTCGTTTTTAAAAGTCAAAGCAAGAAGTACACAGCTCTAATAACAGAAGGGATGAAGTGCTTTGTTCTTAGGTTATGCTCTGAAGTACAATTTTTAAAGAGATTAAATATATAAACATCAAAGAAAGACTGCCCTGAAGCTAAGAGTTGTAAAAGGAAACCCCCTGCTATCTTATGTCCCCCATGTTTATACATAAGACAATGGATCTGGTGATTATAATGGTCTCTGTTCACTTTACACAGTAAAAGAAGAGAATTAAAGAATCTTTCCCTTTGCAGTTTAATAGCTACTGTTGAACCACTAAAAAATGGAAGAATTTCAACAGGCATAAGGTCAAAGTCTATTTGGTTGCGTTTTCTGTTATATTTTGGAACCACTTGACAGTTTTCCATTTTAACATTTTGAGGGATTTTTTTTTCATGGTAGAATTCAGGCAAGGACTACACAAGTTTTGCCATCTGCAAAAACAGTGGGTTGGAATAGACCAGCAAACATTTTAGGTTCCATAACAATATTTTTGTTGGTCCAACAGATCTACTCTAAGGAATACCAACATCATAAATGAATCCAAATGCTGGAAAGCTGATTAATGGATAGGCTACAATACTGCCAGATGACAACACTATTAAATGAATAGCAAATACAGAAATAGCATTAAATTCTTTATAATATTCATGGCATATTATGTTATATGATTAAGATATTTTTGACACATTATGATATACAGTCAAGGCATTTTAGAAAAGGGATCAAGCAATTTTCTGCTTAAAAGAAGAATGATTGACAAAAAACATGGATTTTGATATTGGATAGGCCTGGGCTCTATTTATACTTCCATTACAGGTAACTCTATACAAGATATTTAATCTCCTTAATCCTCACTTTGTGCTCTTTGAAATGGGTTTGACAATACTTAATAGCCTACAGAGTGATTTTGCAAATTACATAGGCTAAGGTATGTGAAAGTGCCTAGGGCTTAACTTAGCACATAAAACACATAAAAATGTTCTTTCCCCCTTTGTCAGCCATCCCTGTAAGTCTTTAGCACAATTACTCCTAAAATTCAAGAGATTATATTTTAGAGTCAGTTCTAACATATACCTTTAAATGTCCCCGTCCCCATACAAACATACCACAAGGGCATAAAAGTATAGGGTACAATTTTAAATATTGTCATGGATTTAGTGATCCACTATATAAACTTATCTCCATTTTGATTGGCCTGCATTAGATAAAGATTTCCAACCCCCTGGATTATATTAGTTTAAATAACCTCTTTAGCTCTAAAATTTCTCTGAAACCAAAGTAGAAGTGATGGGGGCTGGGAGGGGGAGGAGTAACTAGGATTCCGTGGCCCTGTCCCTGGTGCTGAAACAGTCTGTAAACTGTCCTTGTTTAGATGCAGTGGAAGGAAAGCTAGTTTAGCTTAATGAAAAATCTCAGTTGCACTTAGTTTAATATCAAGAAAGTGTCATTACTCAGGAATTCCCAGAATGAGGAGTGATCATCTTCCTTCACCAAGCTCAAAACTTTAGGGCTATCCCAAGGGAAGAGAGAAGGGGACCACCACCAGCCCAACCCAGTGATCAAAAGGCTATCAAAAAAACTGATATGTAACATTTACATATCATATTTATAGATACAGGTATTTATAGATCTCACATATGTGACATTAGATAACAAAGAAGCTCAAAACAGCAAGATGCTAACTCTCGGCTATAGGTATTCTGAGATTAGAGACAAACCAGATATCATCTACGTATGTCTTTTTTTGAGCTTTCACACATTGTTGTGACCTTTCCTCTGGCATTGCCTTTCATTTGGGTTTATATTTTCATCCTCAGTATATTTATTCCATCCTATTAGACTACAAATTCCTTAAGAGCAGGGAATCCCTTGCTCAATTTCTCCATGTTGTCGACCACAGTAGGAACTTTTTCACTGAAATTAGTGAAATAAAATTGCTCACTAAAATTAAATTAATCAATGTTGGTGTGGCCATCAAAGAAAGCATATTAGATATGTGAGCTAGGATTTTAAGAGAACCTTGAATGATGGAAAGACTTTGAAAGATTGAGGGAAGGCAAAGCCATGCTTTCTGTTTAGAGAAAAAAGCAAAGCAAAGATTTGGACCTGACCTCAACCTCCTAGTGGTATGGTGAGCACAGACACCAAGATAGTGCATTCTAAAACGTTTCTTCCTAAATCTATACATGAAACATCCCTCTCTTAGCCTTGAATTCTATGTTTACTCAGGAAAGTGGTTTAATTACTTTTTTTCCTTATGTCATGATGGATCCTTCTTCTAAAAAATTTGTGATGATATTGAGAGCGACTGAGTTGGCAGAATATCCTGAAAAACTCAGATATCCAATCAGCACATTTCTGAGTTGGATCATCTACACATAGCAGCATGTCTCTTTATCTTAAGCAAGTCCTTACTAGGACTTGTCACACATGTGTTCTCTCTTCAACTGCAAGTTTAAACTATCTTCAGTAATCTCCCTTTGGGTAAAACTTCAGGAATATAGTGTGGCTCTGCATAAAACAGCTTCTTGGTCAAAACAGGGCTGAGTCCCAGTAGATATTTCATGGAGATATCCCCATTCAAGGCAATGCTGTTGTTTGCCAGGGAGCTTCCCCACACTGAACGGATAAACCTTGTTCTACTTTGGCCTTCCCTGCATGTGTTTCCACGCTCCAAGGAGCCTTATCCGGATCTTTTACAATGGCAGAAACACCCAGCACTTAGACATATTTCAGTGTTATTGAGATCAGGAGAGTATAGAGTAATGATAAACATGCTATATTAAGTGCCACCTTCAATTCCAGCCGCCCAAATATCTTTTGCACGATCCTGCTATACATAGTGATTTCATGATTGACATAGACATGTTTCACTTTAAGTTATATGCCTGAAAATATTTTGTTGTTTCTCAGGCAGAAAATGGGGATGCGATTATCAAAAGCTAATGCTTGGCTTGACACACTTGCTAGACAAAAGTAGACCCTTGTTTCTAACCTTATCAAACCAAATAAGCTTTTTTCAAAGTCCCCACTCCCTCAACACCATGATCAATCTCTCTGGCATCTCTGAGCAAGACTGAGCCAAGAGACTGATTCCAAATACAACAGATGATAGAAATGCCCTCAAGTGGGACTACTTCATTTATTTTATCAACAAATTTAATCCCTGTGAAGGAACGCCTTTGTCCCTTACAACTGAACAATAACTAGAAAGGCATCTGTTAGGAGCAGTCTATTTAAAATGTAGTGATGGCTATTTGACCCTAAGAAAATAAGGATACAGTCACAGATTTATGTATAGAATGTTCATGTCAGTGTTATTTATAATATCAATATTCAAAAAAATCTAAATGTCCAACAATATGATATAAGTTAAATACATTTTCAGCCATATGATGCAATTCTACGCAGCTATTAAAATGTTTTATGGCAATATTAATTGTCATGGGAAAATGCTCATGATCTATTTCATGGGGGAAAAAATGGTTACCCAACACAACGTTTATTGTGATCCTTGATTTTAGGGAAAAAAAGTGTATAAACATTTGATATACATTGTCAAAGCCTTCCTGCCAAAGACCACCAGGAACACACCAGTAGTTGAACAAGCTGGGTTTATTTTTCATTGCAGTGAGGGAGAACCTGCACCATAGAGAGCCGAGGGGCATCTCAATAAGAAAGTGTTAGAAAGGACTTATCATAGGATTGGAGCTTGGGTTAAGTGATTCTGAGACAGGTTTAAGACAATGGGGCTTACTCTGGATTGACTGCTGTCAGGAAGTAGGGGAAGTTTTATGATTGGGTGCCTTAATAAATCTTTAACTAGAGAGAGAAAAGACTAGACCAAGGCAAAAGCTGTCATTTGTTTTTTAAAAACTCACAATAGTTGCTCATATTAGCCAGGATAGGACCATGTTTGGTCATTTTTGCGGCTTCAAGAAGGTTCATGTTCTGTCTGTGTTCAGACATGATTATGCAGCGGTCGTGATTTTGTCTGGCTCCATCAGTTATAGAATGACCTTATCTGACATGAGTGTTGTGGGGAAAGGTCTTTAATCAACAGGAGAGCACCAAAGCTTAGTTGTGAGTATGAGGGAAGCTCCGAGCTGAAAATACCAGGCCCACTTCTGGATGGCAGGGCCTGACTTTCTTTTTCACACACACAGATTCCAAAAAGGCTATAATTATAATAAATAGCATTTACTAGGCGTTTGTGATAGTCCAGGCCGTGTTGTAAGTGCCTTGCATCTCTTGCCCTATTTAATCCTCGCTGCAAATTTATGGGGTTGGTACTAGGATTATTGCCATTTTCCGGAAGAAAAGACTATAGAATAAGGAGGTTACGTTACTCATCCAACACAGCATAGTAAGTAGTAGAGCAAGGGTTCAACTTAATGCCTATGGAACCGATAGCCGTAATCTCTATATTGTGTTGTCTATGTGTACAGTACATTATTAACAGCAGTTACCTTTGAGAGGTGGTGGGAATACAGGGATACGGGTGTCTTTTTGTTTCCTTCTTTTTCGTTATTTTCTAAATGTGCTACAATTAATATGTATTATTTTTAATCAGAAAAAAAGGGATCATTTCCGAATGTACCCATGGAAGCCCTGTTCCCAAGGTCATTGCCCCAAATGCAAACCCAGGGCTTGGGTGGCGGCAATGCTCCCCTGAAGGTCTGAATCAAAACAGAAGAAAAATCATCATCATAAGGAGTCCATGTCTTCCTCTCTCCTCTCTCTCTCTTGCTACAACTCAATTTAGACAATACTAACGTGATTGCCCACAAGAAAATGTGGCAGAAAGCTCAACTCTCAGGTCGAGCTGTGTCTCTGAATTCAAGCAGAAGTGTGGAAGTTCCCCAAACATACATAAGGACAATTAGGAAGAGTTGGAAGGACTAGAGGCAAATGCCTAGGTCTCAAAGGAAGGGCCCTTTCCGTGTGGGAGGACAGCACTCCCACCCCGGCCCGCTGAGCAGTGCTGGGTTTCTTTAGCTCTAAGATTCAGACCGGGAGCAGAGAGAGGGGACGCCTGTGCTCAGCCTGCGTGAGGACTAACATTAAAGGGCCAGAAATTCTAGGGGTGAGAGAGAACCAAGCTTAGGAGGGAACCATTTGGAGGGACAAAGACTTCAGAATGCAAAGAGCTTCGCCGAAATGTTAAAGGCTCCCAAAGAGACCTGTGGGCTGGGTTCCCTTCTCTTACTTCTGTCCCTACGCTGGCATCGTGGCACATGAAACAGCTCTGCTCACTCCAGGCACAGAGACCGACTTTAGGCCTCCTGAGAAGTGCCCACCCACCAGCTGCCACCCGCTCAGCCGCAAAGGACTGGGTTCGCAGTATTTCCCACTGCCACCGCACCCCCCCCAACCCCGCCCCGTGGGTCTTTCTGTCTGGCCCGCGAAGAGCCAAGCAGGGCATCCACCCTGCCATTTAGCACCTTGACTACGTAGTGGTGGGTGGTTTCCCAAAGCGTGTGCCTTCGCAGCCACTCGCGCTCGCCTCACCGCTTGCAGGGCCACAAGTCAATGAGGCTTTTCCCTCCGCGATCATGGTGAATCAGCAAAGCGCTGCAGAGCGGCGGCATCTCCGCAAGCAGAAATTAAATGCTGGGGGAAGGGCACAAGTGGAGTGTTGCAGGGGAATTTCTAGCCCCTCCCAATATGTACCTCCGGGGGCAGGCAATATGGAGGGGGGGCAGGTGTCGGGTGGAAGCTGCTGGTGCACCTAGGCGCCCAGGGGGAGCCTCTGGAAGCAGTGAGCAGTATGGGGAATAGCGAGGGTGAGCAGAGAAAGTGAACGAGAGTAGAGATGGACAGAAGGACCTAGGGAGCGCAGGCAGAGCAGAGCGGGTGCACCCCCGGGCTAGGCAGAGCAGCAGTTGCAGGTTTTGCTGAGGGAATGTAGGAAGAAGGGTCTGGTGTGGGGGAAGGGAGGAGAGAAACCAAAAGAGGAGGATTTCCCAGCCCACGACTTCCTATTTCCAACGTGCAAGTTCCCAAGTTCAGTTTGAGAAGTGCAGGGCTGCTTGGCATTGGGGAATCTGGGATAGGAACATTAGGGAAATACCTCCCTGAGTCGCGTCTCCCACCCATTTCCCTCTCCCTCCCTTCTTCCCCTCTTTTCCTCCTCCCCCTCCTTCTCCTCTTCCTCCTCGCCCCATTCCAGCTCCCTTCAGCTTTGATTAATATGCATGCCCATCCTCAGTAGTGCGGGCCACCCTCCAGGGACCGCGCCTCCATTCAGGCCGCCTCTCTCTTGACCCCTGGCACTAGGAGGCCAAACAAGAGTGACCGGAGGCGTGGGATGGTAAAGCCGAGGGCACGAAGCCTGGGGACCCCCTCACTACGCCCCGATCCCCACCCCCATGGTCCGACAGAGCGCCTCAGTGGCCCAGACTATGAGAACCGGCTAATTCTGCTTTGCAATGGATGGACCCCGAGGCTTGGAGCGCGCAACGAAACGCGCTAAATTGTACCTGTGCGTGGCCGTTCCCGCCGCCGCCGCAGGTCTATCCCCGGCCCGAAGCCGGCGCCCGCCTTCTCGGGGAATTCTCTGGAGGGGGAGTGCGAGGGGAACCACAGTGGCTGTCTGATCTCTCAAGGCTGGCGCGCACACGTACACGCCCAACTTTGCTGAGCAGTCGGCGCCCCCCGGGCTCCCCCGCGCCCCCTGCGGCTCCGCACGCTCAGAGACCAGTATCTCTCCAGGTCTGAGATAAGGTGTCCCCCACTCCCATGCATTTGAGGAGAGGGTGGGGTGGAGCATAGAAGGGGAGTAAAGCTACTGACTCCCTGACCAGCTGTTCACAAACACTCCACACCCGCAGGGGCGCCCGCTCCAGCCCCGCCGCACCAGGTCCCCCAGACCCGCCTATGACGACAGAGGGGGGAGGGGAGGAGGAGGAGGAGGAGGAGGAGCAGGAGGGGGAGGGGGGAGGGAGAGGAGGAGGAGAAGGGGGAAGAGGAGGAGGAGGAAGGGCGGAGAGCCCGAAGTCCGGGAGCAGCGGATCCCTGGCGACAGGCTGCTCCATCGACTGACCATCATTATCAGCACTTTTAGTACTGGGGGACGGGGTGAAGAGGTTGAGGGGCACGCAGAACTGCCCAACCCCAATGCACTCTGGAGCGACCCTAAATGAGGGCCGGAAGGAAGATTCTCCACAGGCGCCTTCTGGGTGGACGTGCCCCAGACGCACTCCCGGACTCCGTGGTCCCGCGGAAGCTGCAGTGTTGGGGATATTTTAAATGGCTCTTACTTGAGAGGAGGCGTGATTTCCACGTTCGAGCGTCTTCGCTCCCCACCCCCTCTCCGCAACAGCCAGTGCGCGCCACCACCTGAGCCTGGCAAGAGCCGGGGCGCACGCAGTCTTCAGCCTCCTCCTTTCCGCCTCTGGGGGGACTCGGCTCTAAGCGGGGTCCGCCCGACGCCCCCTGGGAGAACTCTTTACTTTTTGTTTGGAAAATCGGGGCCATTTCTTTATTCATCTCTGGGCCTCCCCGGAGGAGGACAGGGGAAGGGAGGGCGTGAGCGGCGGGCCGGGGGAGGGGAGCGCGGGGAGGGGAGGGGACTGGGTGTAGCCTGGAATTCTTCGTCCTCGTGTTCCTAGGCTGGCGCGCAGTGTCTCCCCGCGAAAGCGCCGCCACCTCTCCCCGCGCCACCCCGTCGTTGGCCTTGGGGGTCGGGTGAGTGGGGACATGACGCGCCGCGGGGGCTGCCCCGGGCCCCTCCCGCGCTGAACCGGGACGCGGCCCTGCTGCGCGGAGCCCCTCGGGCGGGGAGGCAGCGGAGGGTGGGGAGGGCGCACGGG
>NW_017732032.1:200708-261789 GCF_001890085.2 Hipposideros armiger
CGCCGCCGCCGCCGCCGCCGCCGCCCGAGCCCGCGCCGAGCGTGCGCCTCGCCCTCCTCCCGCGCCCGCTCTGCTCTAGGATGCTGCGGCAGGTTCTGCACAGGGGCTTGAGGACGTGTTTCTCCCGGCTCGGCCACTTCATTGCCAGTCACCCAGTCTTCTTCGCCTCGGCGCCCGTGCTCATCTCCATCCTGCTCGGCGCCAGCTTCAGCCGCTACCAGGTCGAGGAGAGCGTGGAGCACCTGCTGGCGCCTCAGCACAGCCTCGCCAAGATCGAGCGCAACCTCGTCGACAGCCTCTTCCCGGTCAACCGCTCCAAGCACCGGCTCTACTCGGACCTGCAGACCCCCGGGCGCTACGGCCGGGTCATCGTCACCTCCTTCCAGAAAGCCAACATGCTGGACCAGCATCACACTGACCTGATCTTAAAGGTGAGAGGCGGGCGGACGCGGGCAGCCTCCGCCGGCGCCGCTGCCGCGGCCGGGCTGGCTGTGCGCGGGGTCCGGGCTGAGAGCGCCGCCTCTCATCCCAGGCGGCTGCCGCAGGGGCTCCCCTGCACCGCGCGCCCCTCGAAGGCCGCCCGGAGCCTGCCAGACTCCTTGGCGGGGAGCGTCCGGATCCGGGCCCTGCCCTGCCCTCGCCGCCGTCGCTGCCACCCGGGAAGCTGCTGCAACAGTTGGGGCGGCGGCAGCCACGGTGCTGTGATCAGTGCGCTTGTTTTGGTTGCAGTGGTCTCGGGGACGGGGAGGCCTTGGGGTTAACTGTGCTAGGAAGCAGCACATCAAGAAAAGATGGTCTGGAAAGTCCTGCTAGTTGACAGCAAAATACTATGCTTGGGGAAATTCAGAGACCCTTCTCCACTTTCTCCCCTTTTCTCTCCCTTCCTCTGGCCCCCGGAGTGTTTGGGGGAAGGCTGCTCGAAGGGGCTGTGAGGGAGCAGAGGAATGTGAGGTGGGACGGTAAGGAACACACCTCCCACCCACCCAGAAAGAAGTGTGGTCCCTGGCGAGGACAGGGGCTGCCCTGCTGCCCTCTCCCCCAGAGCGAGGAAGCCATCTCAGTCTTCTAGGTTAGGAAGTGATGTTTGTAATTCACAGTTATTTCATCTTTCCCAGTAGCTCCTCTCCTCTGAAATGTACAAACTTCTCTGGGAAAAGAGGGATCCGACTGATCCACTTTTCTGTGGGTACATTTGGGCATGAGGGTGAGGGGCAGATCCAGAAGGGTGAGGACTGAAGCCAGGTTGTGTGGCCCTGAGAAGAGCACAGGAAACCAAGCAGCTGTTTAGAGGGTGACGCTGGCAGACAGGTTGTGTCCTCAGCCTGAGGTGGGGATTTGTTATGAAAAGTGAGGAACTTTCAGGAAGTTCCAAGAAAAGTAGAGGAGTGGGGACTAGAGATGGAAAAGTGGAGACCTTGGGAGAGTCAAGCAAAAATAGGTGGGAACGTTCCATCCACGTCCCTGGTGGGAATTCTGTGGCTTGTTTACTTAAGATGCTCCTCTGGGGAGGGCAGAGAGGAACCAGTCCCCGCTGGAGCCCCGGGGCAGAGGGCCTGCAAGTGCTGCTTTGTGGGTCTCTGGTCTGGATCTGCGATTAGAGGCTCCTTGGATTTCTAGTCTTCTTATCCCAAGGGGAGTCAGCCAGTGAACCTGAGGGACTCTTTCCTTCTGTTTTCCTCTACAGGTAACCTTCTATCCCTAGAGACAAGCTAATTTTTCTATATTTCCGTCCCTCTATTTGTTGACATGTTATCAATCAGCAATGAGTAATGAGGAGAACCTGACTCAGGACTCAGTGGAGTTAGGACCTTCCCACATTGGGCGGCTCATGATATTTTTAATGGCACACACATATCACACATACTCATCACAGAACCTTAGTAACATTAATCCGGAGATGTTTGCTTTTCTCATGATAATACTTCAAACATCAAGCGTCCCCCCCCCAGTAATTCAGTGAACATATTTTGACACACAGATAAATACTGCTCCAAATGCTTTCTCAAGAAAACACATAGTAGTTTCATCATAGGCTTAAGGAAACCATAATCTACCCAGTTCTGACAGTTGGAAAGCTGCCCCAGGTTTTGATAGATGAGCTACTAAACCATGTTTCTCTTTGTATCTGCCCCTCCACACCCCCCCACCCCCGCACCAGGTGATGTTTCCACTGGCTTTGTTTTCCCCCCAACAAACCCTCACGCCACCGTGACCGTGAAAGCAGTCAGCAGTTACATTCACTCTCAAGGTTAATGAGACATCAACAGGCACATCAGATATCTCCCCAACTGGATTGTTTCTCCTGTTTGGTTTTGGTTTGTTCAAGACAGAAAACCATATGATAAGAGAAAGTGGGAGAGAGAGAGCAGGCTGGCTTCGCCTCCATGTCTAAAGGGCAACTTTAAAGGGCAGCGGTCTTCTGAATTCATTGTTTTAAGAAGTGGGATGGTTTTTCATGTTTGAGGTGTCTGGGGAAAATCAAAACCAAGTTGAATAGTGGTCAGAATTCATTTCTAGCTGATGGCTCTCTAGTCAAATAAATTCAAAGAGCTTATAAAAACTCAGACTTAGGAAACTGAGGGGATTGCCTTCGGTTTATATATCCATTTTTTTCTTTCTACATCCAACCCCTATATTTGGTAGGTCTCAGCCTGAGGGCAGAAAAAAACGGACCTTCAGTAGTCATGGTAATGTAAAGTGTGGGAAGGAGCACTTTTTTTCTTTTCTTTTCCTTTAGAGATTGATGAAGACTTGCCCTTTACAAAAGGTATTAGGAGTGAGAGTCGGTGTTTCTGGCCTTACTAGTGTTATTCTAATACTCTGTTGCTGGCATCAGGAATAGCACTGACAGTTAACACTGTACACAACACCAGCCAGCCCCTGCCTGTTTTATAGCATCGCATTCAAGTAAAGTGGTCACAGCATAAGCAGGGTCTGAGGCTTTCTCAGGCCCCGCTACAAAAACTGGAGGAAGTAAGTTGCAGGGCTGTGTCGTCTACTCCTCATAGTACTCGTTTGTACCTATTCAGTGAAGGCAGTCCTTCTTGGGATATTGGTCCAGCTCCTTTCTGATCAAAACTAGACTGGGAAAGGATGATGACAAAAAAGAAAAACCCAGGTTGATTTTTTTTTTAAAGATAATTGAGAGTATCACAGAAAAAAATAACCCATGTTTGAAAATCCAGCTGATCTGGTTTGGAGGAGTTTTCTCAAATTTGTGCAAAGGACATGATTCCCTTCCTCTAACTCTGCAGCATAGAATCTGACCCCAAACCAGGAGAGGGGTGACTCTGCCTCTCAATGGATCCTCTAAAGGCTATATGGGTGAAAGTGGGTGGAGCCTGATGGTCCTGCTAAGGGATCAACCATTAATTTCTGAACCTCTTTAAATAAATGTTGATCTTCAAAAGTCTTCATTTCACTAGAAGATTAGATTCAGCTCATTATCATATTTTAACAGAAAATCTACGATATTGCTCTCAGAGCAAATTTCCAGGTAGTACCTCACGAGCTTTTATAGATATGTTTCTTCCTCATCACCTAAAATGAAGTGTAAGAAGGTGATGTTGATAATTGATCTGGGCTGTGACTAAAACGATACTTGATTTCTTCGAGAATCATCCGTGTAGAGTGCAGAGCCAGTTTAGCCCAGTCCTTATAATAATGCTATCACCTTTATAGCACTTTATCAAGTATAAACATATAAAATGTTTAAATATAGTAAAGGTCTCAAGGTAGGCAGGAAAGTGCTGTGTGCCCATTTTACAGATGAGGAAACTGCTCTTTAGAAATTAACCGGCTTGTCCATGGAAAAAAACAAGGACAAAACCAGGAGTGGGACCCAGGGTTTTTGACTCCCAGCACAGTGCTCTTTTCATTATAATTTACTGCCTCCCATATCATAAACTACTTGAATGACTGAAAATGCACATGTACAAATGAAGTATATTTGGCCCTCCCATGCTATTTTTCTAACAGTGGTAATTGGATTATAAGAACATTCTCTTGACTGATTCTTCCTGGTGTCAATGAAAATCCACATATAGAAACTAAATGCCCAAAGGAAAACATAAAATATTTATAATTAGCAATATACAAAGATAGAAAGATCGAATATTTTACTGGAAAAAAATCTGGATGATTAAACGCGGCTATTTCGTGTTTGGGTCGGGTTCAGGTGGATGGAACCCCGCTGCCTCACACCGTTCCTGGCACCCTCGATCAATACTTGTGGAGTAGACCTGCCCTGCTTTACGCAGACATAGATGTGATGGGTAAAGAAAATTCCATAGAAACCACTTTCAAATATATTTTCAACATGGCATTTTTCTTTTTACAACTTTACAGGTAGTTTCTAGGCTTCCTGTTTTTTCCAAAATGCCACTTTTCCTTCCTTGTTACCCTCTGTAGTCACATCAAACCATATCTCAATTTTGAACTTGGGTAGGGGCACTGCCTTTGCACAATGTCCTCTTATTAAGAGGAACCACATAAGATATTTTATTCCAAACCAAGGGAAGGACACATCCTTACTATACATTCTCCCACTTTCTGGGGAATCCCATTTTGTTGAAATACTGAGTGTCTATTTTATTTAAATGTTTTATGTTGAAATACATTAAGTAGAATTAAAGGCGCAAAATAGGATTAATAGAATTTAACTTGGAATTATGCAATTCCGGTTTTCCAAGAAGGGCAGCGGCATTGCTAGCTCAGAGTCACGAAGCCTTGGTAGCTGGATCATGACCCCCGTTTTTCCAAATACTGTCTCAGCACTTTCAATCATTATGGCAACCACCCATCATTTCCTTCTCCACAATATAAGGATTAGCAAATCCCAGCCTATTTTCGAGCTTAGAAGGAGTTCTTAAATTTTTTTAAAAATTGTAACAAAACAAAAACACAAGACTATGAGGCAGAGATGGCATGTGGCTCTCAAAGCAAAAAATATTTGCTCTTTAGTCCTTCACATAGAGAAGGTCCTATGCTATATTCCAAAACTTCTTTGCTAGAGCAATTTCAAGGAGTTACTACTGTTAACTTCTAAGGCACTGGTTCTCAGCTAGGGGCAACTGTGCCCCCAGGGTACATGCGGCAATGGTTGGAGACATTTCTGATGGGCATAACTGGTGGCGGGTTGCTACTGGCATCTAGTGGGTGGAGATCATGGATGCTGTTAGGCATCCTGTGTGCCCGGGACGGCCCCTGGCCCCAAACCCTGCTTCAAGGCGTTCATTTGTATGTTTCTTCTGTTTTATTGGGATTTTTTTTTGCAGCTGCATTGATTATGTAAACTGAAAAAATGCCAAAATCTTACAGAACTTTGGGGACAAATACTGTGACCTCAGAGGAAATGCTCTTTGGGGCAATTGGGCAGAGACCAGATTTTCTAGTGGAACCTTCCCCAGGGTGTAGATATCTTGCTCTGTCCTAGAGTTCTCTCCTTTATGGTCTAAACCCCACGGTAGGGGAACCCAGGAAACCAAATGCAATCTAACTGCTTGAATGGCAAAGCTGCTGCATTGACCCTGGCCTTGACCCTCATCAGAGTGCCCATGATCGGCAGGCCTACCCCTCAACCTGTAGCAGTCACCCAGTAGACCTAGCGGTCTCCTGACAGTGTGGAAGCCTGCACTGTGAAGCCTGCACGGAACAGAAAATGACAAAAGAATTTGCATCCAAAGAACGGGATCAAAGACCCTTGGGTTTGGAAGACGCCATAAAGGGGTCATCTCTGCAGACGCTGGCACTGGAATCTGCTCTTAGCATCTCAGGGTGCTTTGGCTGGTGACAGGTACTATGACACTTCAGTGTCCTGTCACTTCAGTGAGTTTTCTGAGTGGCAGATACACTTAGAAAAAGATTGAATGCAGGACTGAAAGGGCAGCATTCATGCATCTGCTGGGCCAGCCACTTGCCTTTTGCACTTCATTTTTGCACTAGGGGAAAATTAAAAAGATATCCAGATTGCTTTTCATTTTCCTTTCATTTCATAGGAGGCATATCCTAATAATCCAAGTATAATATTATTCTAGGGTTGTCTGACTTCTGAGCACATTTCATTTGTGTGACTAGTAACCTCAAATGCCCATCCTGCTTCTCTCGTGTAGATTTGGGAAGCAACCTTGCTGTGCAGATAAGCATCTGGGACAAACTTTGGGCAAACTGCTAATTTAAACGGAAATTTAAATATAAAGCTGTAATGTGACTCATAGTATCTTGATAGATGCTATATTAGAGTTAGAGAAGGACGATTTTTTTAAAATTAACACAAAAACTGAACCTGTCAGGATTCACCAGACTTACAAACCTCACAAAGCAGCTGAGCATTTCACTGGCGACTCCATATGATAATTAACGAGGAGAAGTAAGCTAAAAGAAGTTGTTTGTTTCCTGCCTGGGAGGGTGCAGCATCTCTTGGCACAGGAGCTAGGGAGAGGCAAGGTGCTGGGGATCTGATCAACTTTGACTTTGTGGGATGTGCCATCTGCTACCTGACTTTGGGGCTCAGTGTGAGCCCCCAGTGACACTTGAGATATGTTTGAAGCAGACCTTTGAAGTCACCTGCTTGGTAGCATCTCACAGCAAGCAGGCTTGTCTGCAGCACTGCCTGTGCTGCCACCACATGCCTGGAAGGCCACAGAACTTCCGAGGAATCCTGCCAGCCTGATTTAATGACCAGCAGGGGAGGTGAGTAATCTCTAACCTTTAAAAGACAAAAAAAAAAAAAAAGGGAAATCAACAGCAGTTGTTATTTCATATGGGAAGCCCTGGATAATATGTTGTGCCTTCAACTTGCAGCTTTAGAATCCATATTTTGCACAAAAGGAGGCAATGAGGGAATTGTGAAGCTGCTATTTTTGTCTTCTTGCTCTCTAAGAAATCCTCTTGAGAATATCGCTTGTGGTGTTTTGAAAGCTCCCCATTGTTAGGTCTTACACTTTAGGTTTAACTTGTGGGCTCCATGTACAGTCGAGATGAGGATTTTTGTGCAGCTACCTTGGGAGGTAACATCCGAAAACACTGGGAAGGAAGTGGGGACGTGAAAGAGGGAGCAGCAGGAAGCAAGTGTCCTCTATGGGCAGCCAGGACTCAGTCTCACCGGGGAAGCATAGGAGAAGCTGTACAGCTCGTGTCCAGGTTATCCCAGCTGTGGGTGAAGACGTGGGTATGTATTCCCCAACTCGCCAGCCGTCGTGAGTTGATCCGGCTGCATCCCGGGGCAGGAAATCAATCCCTGGCAATTCCAGATGCTATATATATCCCTATAATCAGAATGGTGGTTGCTGCTGTTTTATAAAAAGTCTCAGGCAAAGAGCTGCAGGGGTTTGCAGTAACTGGCCTTGGCAGGTAGAGGTGAGTGTGAGCTGAGAGAATATGGGTGGGACCCTGAGGGTCTTACACCCATCTGGAGTCCTATATCTAGGAGTTGAGGGCCCAGATTCCTAGGCGATGTTCATTCCTTCACTCAAGAAGATGGCCATGACCCCATCCCATGAAGCTTACAGGCAAGGATGAGCCAGCATGGCTGTTTAGTTTATCCTTGAATTTGATAAGCAACTGCCATTTTCAGTTTTGTCACTGGATGGTGGTAAAGATGATTGCAAACAGGGTGTGGCAGGACTTGTGGTTCTATTGATATATGCTAAGCCCTGACATTTTAGTATCCAGCCCCTCTTCCCTTTATAAATCCAAGAAGTCTGCAGGCCCCCATCCACCCACATCTACTTTTGTTCTCTTCCCTAGATAGAAATGCACTCCCTCCTTACTTTGAGGCCAAACTCACATGCCTCCTATTTTATCAGGCCTTCCCAGATTCATGGCTCCCTTAAATTCCATCCCTTAAATCTATCTGGCTATTAGTTCTTTAATGCTTAACTATACACTATTATCTAATTTGCTCTGTTGTCACATGGTAGTTTCTCTTGAGAAAGATCATAAGCTCTTCAAGTACAGGAACAATGTTTCATACTCCTAAATCTCCTAGAAGCCAGCAGAATGGGGACTGTGCAGCAGGTGCTTAATACATTGTTGCTGGTCGATGGCTTATAGGATGGAAAATGTGTGCTCCCTTCCCTATTGATTTATTTTGGTCAAATAGAATTTTGCCTGGTAGCGTGACCATGTGATTTCTTTAGGATCTGTGTTCATTTTTCATCCTTGATAAATCTTGGTTCCAAACTTGATGATAAGCAATACGCATCCATTCTGCTTCAGGATCATTTGACATTTATATGAGGAGAAATTCTTAGAAAACCAAACACCAGACCACCTTCTCTGGTCCAAGTACAGTTTGGAAAAGCGTAAGTTTGACCTTAGTCTCCAGGGGTCCGTTCCCATGTGAAAGGGCAGAGCACTCTGTGGTTCCCAGGGAGCACCCTCGAAGTCAACTCTCCACTACACAGGTCCTTATTTACATGAAGTAAAGTCTCAAAACACTGGCCACAACCATAGTCAAATGTAAACATGAAACACAGTTTTTAATCAAGGACAAGTGGTTTTTCCAGCTACCCATATTCAAGAAATCATCACCCTGATGTTACTGAGCCTCACTCTTCTTAAAAGGCAGCCCATATTAACAGAAAGATTTGTTCTAAGTGGTGAACTTAAAAGATGATACTAGCACAAAATCAGTGTTTCTTGGTAAGTTTTTTTTGTTTGTTTGTTTTTAAAGATTTTTATTGGGGAATTGGGGGGATGGGAACAGTGCTGGGGAATTGGGGGAAGGGGAACAGACAAGTTGCTGTCGTTTTGTTCCTTCTGTTCTTCAGTCTAGTTGTGGAGGATGTTGTTGCTTCACTGGCGCAAGTTGGCACCATCATTGCGCTCTTCCTGGGCGAGGCAGATCAGTCGCCGGCTTCTGGACGGCCGCTCACGCTGGCTGCTGGCTGCTCACGCTAGTCCATGGCAACCCACTGCCACAGGGGCTGCAGCCTCCACCGTCGCCAGCGACTCACGGCTGCCCAGCTCCAGGTTGAGCTGTTGTTCAGCATCTTAGCTGTGGAGGGCAGTGTCACTGGCCCTCATATGTGGGATCCGAACCGGGGCCCTCTGGCATCCCAAGCCAGTTCTTAACCATCGCGCCACTCGGCCGGCCCTCTTGGTAAGTTTCATGGCAACACTAGAACTACTAATTTCTTAGCATTGAGGGTGCGATTCCTTTGCCCATTCTTCCCTGGACTCCACGAATTGGTCAAATACCACAGCTTTGTCAGTCCTTCTAACTGTCTCAAGAAAAACGGCATCTCTGCTGTAGAACTGTCATTATAAGTACTCAAAAAATCTTTGTGATATTCAGTACCTGAATTTTGTGAGCTTTGCTTTGTTGCCTTTTGTTTTTGTTCTTGTTTGGGTATAGCATCTAGGCAAGTGATCATAGTGAGTAAAGATTGGCTGCTCTTGGGCTCTTTAAGGTACCCACACATCACCTGGGTATCTTATGAAAATACAGACTGATTCAGCCTAGGGTGGGACCCTCAGTTCTGAATTTCTAGCAATTGGAGTCAGGAAAGCTAAGCTCAAGTCCCAGTTCTCCTAAGTATGTGACTTTGGGTAAGTCACCTCACCTCCCTTAGAATCAGGTTCCTCATCTGCACTGAGTGCAGTAGCTTCCCCCACACCCACTGATGGTAAGGATGCAATGAGATAGGTATGTGAAGACATTGTGTAACCAGAGCCTTTGGTATTCTGTAAGGTGTGTCACCATTATTGCTATTTGCTTTGAAAATGAATGTTACTTCCTCATATAGGCCAGCTCTTTCAGCCATTATTGCCTGTTGAGTAAATACACATGGAGGCAATTTTTTTATTTGATCCAACAGGTAATAATAGGTGCTCAATCTGCATTCTCAATACTCAGATTGGCAATTTGTTGGTCTTGAATGACTCCATCTGAGTCACTGGATTCATCCTACTGCCAAGCATGCAGTTCCTAAAGTCTTCGGCAGGCAGAGCTGTCAGTGGGGATAGGTCGTTTCTCAGGGCTCAGAACCCTCATCTTCATGCTTGACAGTGCTTTGCACACAAAAGAAGCCTCCACTTCCTGCCCAGGGAAGTGTCTGGAATTAAAAGCTCCGGGAGCCTCTGGGCTCCTGTTTCAAGGTTCCCTTCACCACTCCTCACAGTGGGGCATTGCAAGAAAGGGATTCTCCAGCAATTTAGGTGAGAGAGTTGGTAACTCCTCTCACTTAATTTACGTGCCTACCGTGTTTCCCTGGGAAATCTTGCCAACATAAGTAGCTCTGCAAGCACTTCAAAGGGAAGAGTGTCCCTCAGAATTCCCGGAGATCAAGAGGACCAGGCAAAGTGATAATTGTAAAGCCCCTGGAAACTGTGAAATGTAAAACTTTGCTTAATTGGGGTTTTAATCATTTAGGTCACTGCGTTTCCCTTCTCCTTTCTAAAATTTCCTTTTATAGGGTATAAAGGAAATCTATCATTATTTAGGATCAAAATCAAATCCACCAAAGAAAATTTCTCTGCCTACCATGTTCTCTATGCCTAAACTCTTCAAACAAAACTAACATCAGTGTAAGTGAGGATTAGCAGTTCTTCTTAAATTTGAATGTGCTTTTGAATTCCCTGGGACTTTATTAACATGCAGATTCTGACTCAGTAGGTCTAGGACAACAGGCCTGAGATTCCGCACTTCTAACAGGCTCCCAGGGCTGCTGCTACCGGTGGTCTGAGGACCACACTGACTAGAGCAGAGAATTGGTGCACTTGAAGGACGTTTGTGCATCCTGACTAATAAATTACTCAGTGCCATTTAATTGCCTCCAAGCTCTAAAGCAGTGGCTATCCAACTTGAGCAGATATCCCCTGGAGGGCTTGTCCAAACACAGATTTTGGATCTCATGGAGGAGTTTCTGATTCTGTAGTCTGAGGTGGGGGCTGAGAATTTGCATTTCTTCCAGGTTCCAAGGTGATACTGTTCCTGCTGCTCCAGGAACCACACTTTGAGAGGCACTGCTATAAAGCATCCTAGTAAATGCCAGTGAGGACTAATTCCAAAAATGCTGGCTCTCTCTCTGTGTAGAATCTGGCCAACAGATACAAGCAGGGTGCAAAAGTTATTTTTTAGCAGTTAATTATGAGTGATGCTGTAATAGTTATTGTGCAAAGGGCACTACATAAGTCTGAACCTTTTAAGTTTGCAACTTAAAGCAAGCGTTATTAGACAGAGGAGTCTGCTCCACTGCCTGTCTCCAGGTGTTGGAGTTTAGGAAAAGGGGGGCTGATAGAAGAAAGCACACTCTGAGATGGAGGAGAGATAAGCCCCCCACTCACACACAAACTGTGGATGTTGTTGCTTCCATCACTGCGTGATTGCCAAAGCTCCCTTTCTTCCAAAGACTTCCCACACAGGGTCACCTGCCATTTGCCTTTGTAGAAACTGTCTTTATATCAAACCAGAAGGCACAGCAGGTACCAATAGGAGCTACATGTTGCGATTCTGAGACAAGAACCCAGTTCTGTGGATGCCAGAGGTGAGGTATCCACAGAGCGGGCCCTGGCAGCTAATGTTTAGTTTCAACTACTGTCTGATGTCACTGTTGTTAGAGATGAAGTAGAACTGGAGTGAAGTTCAGTAAGTACTCGTTTGGGCATAGTGGAATAAGCATTGTTTCAGAGCCTCAAAGTTCTGCGTTTGAGTCTGTGAACCATTAATATATCCTTGATCAAGTCACGTAACCTCTCTGGGGTCTTCATTTCCTCACCCATAACACAGGATCAACAATATCATCACCATGGGGTTGGAAAATAAAAGGAGATAATGTGTGAACAAACTTTATAAAGTGCAATATGCCTAAAGCCATACAAGCCTCACAGTATCTGCACTGAATGGACACATGTTTGTCTGGGGCAAGGATCCCCAGAGAAGAAGAATAAACACTTTAGTCACCTACTTGACATCTTTCACATTGCCATCTCCTTTTGTGAAAAAGTGCCTGTAGGGTCAGGGACTGCCTTTCACTAACCAGAAGCTTTGCTGACATGGCCTATACCTCAAGATGATGTACTATGACATCAGTCTATATTTTTACTTTGAATGATCAAAGGAGAATGAAAAATAGCCTATCTGATCATCTACTATCTACACTTCTAAAGCCTTAGACCTGCACTGTCCAATTCAGAAGCCACTAGCCACATGTAGCTATTTGATTTAAATTTAAATTAATGAAAATTAGAAACTCATTTCCTCAGTTGCGCTAGCCACTGTTCAAGTGCTTAATAGCCACATGTGCCTGTAATGGACAGGACATATAAAGAATATTTTCATCATAAGAGAAAGTTCTATTTGACAATGCTGCTTTTCACAGATAAAATAACTGATACATCATATAGCTTAACTAATAAGCAGTGGGATCAAGATCTAAACACAGGAATGGCTTCTAAAGCATTATTTAAAAAATAACTAGACCAGATTGCCTCCATGAAATACAGAAATAGATGACTAAGGTATGGCACCTGGTGTCTGATGGCTTTGAAGTAGTCACAGAGTAAGGGGGAACTTTCAGTTTCAGCTTCAACATGGGAAGAGCTTAGAAGTTATCACCCCCATCCTTACAACAAGAGAAACCTAGATGAACTGAAAACCAATGACTTCTCTTGCACACATCAAAGGACTGATATGTCACAGGGCAAATTGCCATCCCAAATCTGTAGAGGCAAGAACATCCATAGAGATACAGACACAATCTGCTTACCTGGAGCAGAAGCCTCAGGTAGGAACGCTTAAATGGTAATTTTGACAAACTGCTGAAGGCTAAGCGTGGAGTAGCATGAGTGTGCAAGAATCCTGGGGGCTGCAATCACTGTCTTTGTAGGAGAAGGGGTTGGAGGGCTCACACTTCCTTAGGCTTGCTCTCCAGAAACCCCACCAGATTCCCAAGGTGAAAATCTGGCAGGGAGAGGTCAAAGAGTAATCATTATGAAATCTATCCAGTCTTCTCCATAACAATGGCCTACTCTCCAGGGAAGAAAACTTTGCCAGAGCACAATTAGGAAACTTTATCCTAGGTTCCTCCCCCACTGAACCCCCCTTCAGCCTTTCTGTCTCATCTAAGGAGTGTGGGAGCAAAGAGTCCACAGGGGTCAGGGCTTCAAGGAAATAGGTTAGGAGTGCTGCAGCCAGGGAAGCGGGGGAGGGCTATATCATTGAATAAATACTTGTGGTCATAGCCTCAAGGCACAGGCCCACTTAAAAGACTGAAGAGAACAGAGAAGTCCAAAGGCAAGAAGAGAGACAAAAACAATGACAGGAGAGAAATTTGAAGCTTCTAGTACCTATAGCCGCAACAAACATTAAATACATCCCAACTCCTAGATTAACGTTAAGTCCTCACTGTAAGGCCTATTTACCTCAGTTTCTATTAACTAATACAACATGTCCAGTTTGGGGGAAAATTACAAGGCATGCCAAAAGAAAAAAATATATAGACTGGAGAGGCAAAAGAAGCATCAGAACCATACTCAAATATGACACAGATAGTAGAATTATCAGACCGGAAACTTAAAATAACTATGATTAATATGTTATGGGCCTTAATGGAAAAAGTAGACAACATCAATAACACAAATAATGTAAGTAGAGAGATAGAAACTCTCGGGATGAGTCCAAAGGAAATGCTAGAAATAAAAACTGTAGCATTAATGAAGAATGGCTTTAATGGACTCATCAGTAGGTTCAACACACCCCAGGCAACAAATCAGTGAGCTTCAATACAGGGTAATAGAAAACTTCAAACTGAAACACAGAGATAAAAGAATGAAAACACCCTAGAACATCCAAGAATTGTGGGACAATATCAAAAGGTATAGCATACACATAATTAGAATGCCAGAAGGAGAAGAGAGAATGCAACAGAAGAAATACTTGAAGTAATAATGGCCAAGAACTTTCCAAAATTAGTGACAGACACCAAACTACAGATCCAGGTAGCTCACAGAACACCAAGGATGATAAGTACCCATAAAACCACACTTAGCTATATCATATTTAAACTACAGAAAACCAAAGACAAAGCAAATCTTGAAAGAAGCCAGGGGATCGGGGAGGGGAGACACCTTACATATAGAGAAACAAGGATAAGAATTTTAGAATTAAAAGGAAAAACCCACCAACCTAAAATTCTATACTCAGCAAAATTATGCTTCAAAGTGAAGGAGATATAAAAACTCTCTCAGGTAAACAAAAAATGAGAGAATTCATTGCCAGCAGACTATTCCTGTAAGAAATGTTCTTCAGGCAGAAGAAAAATCATATAGGTCAAAAACTCAGATCTATACAAAGAAAAGCATGTTAGAGAAGGAATAAATGAAGGTAAAATAAAATCTTTTCAGTTTTCTTATAATTTTTTTTTCAATTACAGTTGACATTCAATATTATTTTGTATTAGTTCCAGGTGTACAGCACAGTGGTTAAACAGGTATATAATTTATGATGTTCTCTTATTCTTAATTGATTTAAATTATAACTGTTTAAAGCAATAATAGTAACAATGTTTGAGTGACTATAACACATGGATAAGTGGAATGAATGTCAGCCATGTCACCAGAGACGGGAAGGAGGAATTGGGAATAGTCAATTAGAATATAGCTGTAAAGGGCCGGCTGAGTGGCTCAATTGGTTAAGAGCTTGCTCAAGAGTGCAAGCTCTGAGCAACAGCAGTTCGAGTCCCGGCCCAAGCTGAGCTGCCAACAGGTAGCAGGATGGCTCAGCTAAAAAAAAAAAAAGAATATAACTGTACTACACATGAAGCATTACATTATTATTTGAAGGTGAACTTAGAATAGGTATAAATTTATAAGTTCTAGGGCAACCACCAAAAAATTTTTTTAAAGAAGCTGAATTGATATACCAAGAGATAAAATAGAATAATTTAAAATTCTCAATTAAAATCAGACAAGGCAGAAAAAGAGGGGGGATAAAAGAACACACACAACCAATACACAACAATTACAACCATGATAGATATTAATTCAACAATGTCAATAAGTACTTTAAATGTGAATGATGTAAATATACCAATTAAAAGATAGTGACTGTCAGAGTAGATTAAGAAAAATCAAGACCCAACTTTATGTTGTCTACCATAAACCCACTTTAAAGACTCAGATAGGTTAAAAATAAAGGGTTAGAGAAAGATACACCATGTTAACACAAAAGAAAGCTGGAGGAGCTGTATTAATTTCAGATATGGCTGACCTCAGAACAAGGAAAATTATCAGGGATAAAGAAAGACAGGCTAAAGAGATCGATCCTCCAAGAAGATATAATAATCCTAAACATGTATGCACCTAACAACAGTTCATTCAAATACATGAGGCAAGAACTGATAGAACTGAAAGGAGAAATACACAAACCCACTATTACAGTTGGATACCTCAGCATTCCTCTGTCAGTAATTGATAGGACAAGCAGGCAGAAAATTAGTAAGGATATAGATGACTTGGACAGAGGTAAGGGTCAAGATGTCTAATACTCTGGGCAGAGTCATAATTCAACTTTTATAAGGATGGCTCTTATAGAAATCTAGAGGTTAAGTTATAGAGGCATGACATTGGACATAGGGAGATTCCCTCCTCCCCTCTCCCCCACCCCCAGGAAACTGATGTAAGTCAACAAGCGAGAGGCTTTGAATAGGATAGCTGCAGGAGGAAAAAAAAAAGAGATTAGACCACCATTTTCCAAAATGTGCTCTAGGAATGTTTCCTTTGATGCTGCAAAATATTTGGGTTCTGTGACCAAATAACTTTTGGAAACAGTGCATGTGGTATCCCCATACCAGATTCCCCTATTAAAGGTACATTAGTATATCACAAGCTTTGAAGAGTTCCTCTGTAAAGAAATGTATTTAACTGTGCAGTTCAGCATTTCTTAAATTTATTTGGTCATGGATACTTTTTACTTTTTTGGTGACTCCTACTATTAATATACCAAAGAACCAATGTGCTTCAGAACACACAATGAAAATACTATCTCAAAAATAGGGAAATGGAATCAATAGGACTTGAGGTTTATCGGATTGTGGGTAAACAAAGGAAAAGTGGTGCCATTGGCTTAGAAATTTCCCACATGAGTAAATAGAAAGACGATGGTACTGTTAATCATAACAGGAAATAGGTGGAAGAACAAATTTGGAGGGAAACATTCAGCTGCTGGATATATACCATTTGAAATATTGCCATAATATATACTTGCAAATCTTCAGGAGGCAGATGGAAATTCCGATCTGGAGTTTGGAAGAGAGATGAGGTATTGATGTGAATTGGAGATTGGTCAGCATAAAGATAACAAGCCAAACCATGGAGATGGAATTCATTACCCAAGAAGAGTTTATTTGAATATGACAAGATCAGAAGTGCCAGGGACAGAACCTTAAGGATATCAAATTTACAAGGTGGGCAAAGGTGGAGGAATTAGTTAGGCAGACACTGGAAAGACAGGGTGAGAGGTAGGAGAGGAGAAAGTCATGTCGTGGAATTCATCATGGGAGACAGGGAGAGTTTCAGTCAAACCACACATATTTGTTGTGTACCTTTGTTTGCCAGGCACATAGTAGAGGATACAGCAGTAAAGAAACCACACCTATATTTTAATGGAGCCTCCTGGATTCCCATAAAAATCTCAACATGCTTAACCATCTTACATATTTTTAAAGTACTACTTTGACCTCACATTATTGACTTAACTGTGTGTATCTGCTGAGAGTTTAAGAAAATGAGAACTAGAAAATAGCCATTGGATTTACCTGCTTAGAAGTCATTGTTGAGTTTTGGTTGATGCTGGGATAGAGACTACACTGGAGTGGTTTGAAAAATGAGTGGGAGGTGAGGAAATGAAGTTAGCAACCATGACTCTTTGAAATATAGTTGGAGACAGCTAGTGTAAAGAGCTCCTTAAAGAAGGGGAGTTGTGGCAGAGCTTGGAATGGAAGTGGGGTCAATGAGGCCTTTCTTTAATACGGGAGCGACATAAGCATATTTCAAAGCTCATGGGAATAAACTATTAGAAAAAGTTAGAGGACCTGGGAGAAGAGGGGATAAAGAATACTAGGAAGGGGGCGGCCGGTTAGCTCGGGTGGTTAGAGTGCAGTGCTCATAACACCAAGGTTGCTGTTAAGTGTTAAGATTCCCACCTGGGCCATAAGATGCGCCCTCCACAACTAGATTGAAGACAACTACTTGACTTGGAGCTGATGGGTCCTGGAAAAAAACACACTGTTCTCCAATAAAAAAAAATGAAAAGAAAAAAAAGAATCCTAGGAAGAAGGAGAGCCAGAACCCAATGGAAGGAATGGATCTTAGAGAGAAGGTAGGTCATGGCCTTGATTTTCACAGGAGGGGAGGATTGAAAAGATAGATGTGGGTATTGTTATGGATATGGTGGTATGGTGGCAGCAGGTTGAGAATGATTTCCATCTGAATGCTTGGCGTTTTTCTCTGCAAGATAGCAAACAAGGTCAGTAGCTTAAAGTGAACCTTGTCCAGTGCTAAACAAAGTGATCCTTTGTGTAATATCTGTGGGCTTGGAGGCCAATTGACAAGGGAATGAAAAGAGACGAGGTAGTAAATCTGAAGCAATGTCTTTTGCACAATTTGGGTATGAAAACAAAGAGACAATCTCTCCTTCCCTTTTGTCTCAAGATGGGCAAAAGTATAAAGAAGAAATTGAAGTGGAAGTGGGAGACAAGTTGAGAGGTTCACACTGGATATAGTTAAATTTCAGAAGTATATGGATTATATAGAAGAAAGGATTTCTTAACTCCAGGAGTTGTTTGGCATTTGAATGGTTCATCAAAGGAGACTCACATAACCTAGAATGATACAAATAGAGGTTGGGATGGTATGACCTCCAAGGGTGACACAGACCTCAAATTCTGCCACATATCTCAGTGGTTCTCAACCCTGGCTACACATAGAATCACTGGAGAGATTTGGGTCTCACACCCATAGATACTCATTCCATTGGTCTGAAAACAGGGTGGCCTACTCCAAATGTGGCCCACAGACTGGCAGCAGTAGCATCCCCTGAGACCTTGTTAGAACTGCAACATCCCATGCTCCACCCAGACCTACTAGATCAGAATCTGTATTGTTACAAGATCCCCAGTTGATTTGTGTACACATTAAAAGTCTGAGAAATGCTGGACTAAAGCATGGTCTAGAGTGGGACCAGACATGGACACTTTTTTTAGAGCTCCCCCAGAAAATGCTAATGTGCAACCAGAGCTGAGAACCACCCTACACAGAAAAAGAGACACTTTTAAAACTGTATGAAGCTAAAAAAAATAAAAATAAATTAAAAAAACAACTGTATGAAGCTCCTGTGATAAAATGTCATAGTATCAGACATGCACACACACACAGTGCATGCCGAAACTGATGAAATCCAAATAAGGCCTGTAGTTGAGTTAGTCAGTTTCATGGTTTTAATCACATACTATGGCTAGGTAAGATGCTATCATTAGGGGAAGTCTCAACTATATTTACAACTTCTTGTGAGCCTTAAATTATTTTAAAATAAAAAGTTACAAAGAAAACGTTAAACTGAGAGAGATTCTGCCTAGGATGAGGAGCAGCTCGTCTCCATCACGTAAGAAGTAAACAGGCTCCATCATTCACTTGGAGGGGAGCCATTGGAGGATTTAAAGCAGAGGGGGGACAGGTTTGGATTTGTGATTTAGAAAAATTAAGCTGGTGGCAGTTTGGAGGATTGACTAAAACAAAAACACCCCAATCAGGAGCAATGGAAATGGAGCACACGAGGATGGATTTAAGAGATTTTGGCAGTAAAATCAACAGAATTAGATGAATGATTCACAGATTTGTCAACTTTGGCTGTGTGTATAGGCCCCTAGGAAGCTCTTAAAAATACAAATGGCCGCACCCTCACCTAGAGATTCTGTGAGGTGGGTCCAGGCATTTGCGTGTGCGGAGTTCTGCAGGTGGTTCATGGGGCAGGGTTCAGAGCAGCTGGCTCAGGCTGAGGAGGTGGAAGTGTAAGGTAAACCTCACATGCTTTCAATCCAGTCATGCTGGGAACCAGCGGAGGAGGAGGAGGAGGAGGCAGCAGAGAGACAGCCAGGATAAATTAGGGAGGTAGCCCTTCCTCTTCCGCTTGTTTTGTGTTAATGTGTAAAACTTTGGAGTTAAAATGTGTAAATCTATAACCCTTGCAACCTAGCTATCTTCCCATGGCTTATCTAAACAAATATATTTCAAAGTGAAAATAAAACAGTTCAATGGTTTGTGCCATCTAAACATAACCTCAGCTTATTAAAACAATAACTTTCTGCTAGCCCCAAATTTTGACGTATTTATACAAACAGAGACATCTTCAAGAGGCTGGGCTGAATGCTTGGGGAACAGGGTGAAATTTTACTGCTGTTAGCCCCTTTGCATATTATGGAAAGCCCCTCCCAACCTTTCTCCTAAATCCACCTTCCTCCCCATCTTCCTCCACGTAAGTCTTTCATTTTGGGTTGGTTGGGTTTTGCGCCTGGGAAGCTGTTGTTTAGAGTCCATGCAAATGCTTCAACCAGTTGCAGTTGCAGAGTGTGGTCACTCCTGAGCCTGCACTCCTGGGTCAGCAGGGCAGCAGGCGCAGCGAAGCCTCTGTAGTCAGTGCTCACTGCTAATAAACCCCCAGATTCCATGGAAGCTGTTTTGGAAGCATGCACCATGCCCCCAGGGCCTTGAGCAGGAAACAGCCAATGGCTAATGGATTGGTTGTCTTTTAGGGGGGACCTGCCAAAGCCACCAGTCTCTGCCTCCTAGAAGAATTGGGCCCACTGAGAGTTGATGGCTATCTATTGGAATCTCTCTTTATAAAGATGGGTGCAAAGCACCTTGAAAATGTTTCCATTTCAAAATGGTCTGCTCTTTAGCATTTCAGTTTTTCCCTTTAAGGCCATGTTTGCCCCTTTTTCAACTTAAAAAAAGTTACAAAGCTCACTAGTACCCATAATAATGCATAAGCACCTCATAGCATAGTAAGAGCATTACAGAGTTTAATGATTATTTAAATGTTTAATGTGCGGTAGAGAACATTAAGATGACATTTACAGGGCTACTTCTGTGGCCCAGGTTCTTCTATTACATTATGGGTCAGCTTTCTTATTTACATGCATATCATTTCCATCTTAAATAAACAGATGACATTGAATTTAGTCCTGTCGTTTACACACTGCAGACAAATGGCTAATCTCATTAGACAAATGGATATGGTTAGACTACAATCTAAAAAATATAAGAGCAGAAAACAATTTAGGTAGAAGATGGCATACTGCAATAATTACGTGTTATGCTTAATTATAGAGTACTTTGATTTTTCTTCTGTATTTGTTGGATTTTTTTCTTTTGAGGGGAAAAGTTTAAAAATACAGAAAAGTTTAGAAACTAATATAAAAACTCCCATGTACCTATATCCAATCATGTCTAATCGAAAATTTTGCCCCTGATGTTAATGCTGTTGGTGGGTAGAATGACTGTATAATTTATCCAAACTGGAACACTTTTGAGAGTGCAAGAGGGCTCTGTTAATTTCATAGGAACATCAGGCATAAAGTGGGACCATCACAAGCAAAGCAGGATAGTCTCCCTATTTATGGGTGTTTCAAGATGGGGACACTGATGTGACGTTTATGCGTCACAGTGGGCATGAGATGGCAATCCTTTGGTTTGCAGACCCATCACTGCCGATGGGACCTTGACTATTGCAGGTGATGATATCTTGTCATCAGCTAAGCCTCCAGTAAAGGAGTCTGGAAAAATTCTTTCCATCTCTAACTCTTTCCAACCACATCTATGCTCCTGCCATTGCAACTTCCTTCCATGTCAAGGCTCTACTGCTTTGCAGGATTTGGCTCTCATGTAACCCAGTTCTGTTCACTACTGGAGAGGTGGGGTGCATCCATAGCACCCTGTAGAACATTCCATCTACGTGCCCTGAACACACTGGCCCTTCTGGAATGGACAGATGGCCTCCTCTTGGTTGTCTCACTGACATGTGGCTTTTCCCAGCCAGGAGCAAATATTGCTTCCATATCCGAAGATGTCACTCTGGGTGATTCAATCTTGCTTTAATGATGACAGTGGCTCACAGACTTGGCTGATGAAATGTTTCAAGGTTTGCAGATGTGAAATCTGTGATGGGTCTCAGAGAGGTGGCAGGTGGGAGGCTAGAGCATTTTCGCTTTGGTGGAAGTTCAAGGTCATGCAGAGAAGGTCTTCAGCATTTCATCACCGATTACAGCAACGAACCATTTACTCAACACGTATTAAGTGTCTATACTAGGTTGGACATTACTATAAGCCCCAGGGAGATAAAGAACATTATGACATAGTTTTACCTTCAAGAAAATTAGTCTAGTGGACTTTAGGCAGATTCTCAGAATTGGTTAGCACAGACAAAACACGAAGTGAAGTAAAGGGTTACAGCTCTGCGATAGGAGTAGCTGAAGGGTACAGCAGGAGTACAGGGTGTCTGGTATGTTGGGGTGTATGTGTATATGCACACATGCACATGTGTGTGTAGCAGTGGAGGGAATGCAATGAAATACAGAGTTGGAGAGGAGACGGGCCAGATGAAGGAGGATCTTCTCATTCAGCCATTCAATGAATATTTATTAGTAACTGTTAAATCGTACATCAAGCCATGTGAACTAGACAGATATGGCTTTGTCCTCACAGCACAAACTTTGGACGGTACAAGCAACAAGGCAATTACAAAATCTGCATGGAGTTCTAAGATGGATATTAAAGGAAGGGCACCGATGCCAACCTTGCGGGCACCAGGGAAGACTTCTTGGAGGAAGTGACTTCTAAATTAGCACCCGAAGAATGAGGAGAAATGAAGCATGCACAGAGGCTTGGCATGAGGGCATGGAACTGGCGGAGACAGTATATCAGGCAAAAGCTACAGCATAGGTCCCAGAGGCACAAAACATATGTCAGAGGAAATGGAAGTGATGCAGGCTAGTGGGAAAACTGAGAGGAAAGCTAAAGAGGCACGCAAGGTCCAAATCACACGAGGCCTTGTCTGCTGAACTTAGAAGACAGACTTGGTCCTGTGGGCAACTGGGAGCCAATGAAGGGTTTCAAACGGGATGAGATGATCAGAACTGTGTCTAGGGAGGAATGCTGTCTGCAGTGTGGTAGCTGGATTGGGAGGCTGGAGAGCAGAGGCAGGGAGATGGATTCAAACACTAACGCAATAACTAGTTCATCAGTGAAGTGAAGATCTGAACCACGGTAGTCATATGAATTGAAGGCTGCAGAAAGCTGACATCGCTGCCTTTTTAACGGATCTGGGCAGCTTAGCCCAGGGAGTAAGTCAGGGAGTAGAATTGGATGAAAACTTTTAGATCCATTACTGATTAAACATCTGAATCGCATTTCCCAGGTTTGGGTCTTAATGTGTCATCGATCAATTGTAGATTTAGAGATGTGCAGATCTAGCCACCGATGTCTGGCCTTGCACTTTTCTGTATGTGCACTTCTAAAAAGCAGTCATGGACCACACAAGGACAGAAGGTGTTGGCCAGTTGCTTCAAGTTCCTCTGTAGCAAATGCAGTTGGTCCCCTGCTCATATCCTCTAGCCCTTACCTCTTGAGAGCACACCTGCCTGACATCGAATGCCAGCATCCACACTTCTTTGTCAGAGAACCCACTTTGCCATCTGCTTGGCAGGCCAGAAGTTCTGGGGAATTAACATCCCCTGCGAGCCGACCTCAACCACTGACAGATGGGAGCTGGCATATACCACCCAGCTCCCTCTGCATGGGTGGGGTTACTCATGGGTGAGTATGTTTTAAACTGGTTCCCAGAGCTTCCGGAGTGGGTTGTGCTCGGGTCACCCACAGCCATGGCCTGCTTGATCACACAGCCTTTTCAGCTCTTTCCTCTTTCTGTCTCACTGGCCTGCTCCCCTTTTGGTTGCCCGTCACTTCCCAAATAAACTATCTTCACTCGATTTCTTGTTTCAAGGTCTGCTTCTGGGGGAACCTAAACTAAGATGTCTAATAATCCTCAGAATCTCTGGAATTCGTATTTCCTAGTGTCCTTAAAAACACAAAACCATTCTAAAGCCAACTCCTCAATTTCTTCTGTTTCCAAATACGGTGTGTCAAAATAAAACAAAACTCACCCCTTAGGGAGTAAAGTTAGGATCTTCTGAGCTTCTCTTCATACTCAGTGTTTTGACCTTTTTTTTATGAGGTCAATTTGCATACAATAGGTGGATATAATAAATATGTCTCAAGTGGTTCTGATAACTTCATGAATATAAGGGCCAGATGCTATCAACTGGATTCCTCCCTCATTTGGGGCACAGTCTGGTCTTTTCGTTAAGGCTTAAATCTAATCACGTTGGGTCCAGGGCATACTGATGACAGGAATGCACTCTAACACCTCAAGCAGGGCTCAGGCCTGCATCCTGCCAGGAATGGAGGGAAGACTGCGAGATGACATGATCTCTCATCTTTCTTCTTGCTGATGATAAAGGAAGTGGGCATTTCTTTGGCTTTTACTTTATTTGGAAAAAAATGCTTAGAGACAGTTAGCAGCCTCTTTGCATCTTTCTGGAACATCTCAGCAGGTAAGGTCTCAGGCATCAGTGTTCCCTGTCGACAGCAAATGCTAGAATATTGCCCAGATTGGATGAGAGTCCCTAGCTTTACATTTCTGAATTTCTGCTGTTATGGTGGTAGGTGTGTGGGAGACAGCTGATGTGTTCACTGGATTCCTTCCCAGGCAGTGATGTGCCTGGGGAGTAAGTGCCGGTGGAGGCAAAGTCTTCATGCATCGGCACTGCTGCCAGTACAGGTGTTGAAAGTCTCCATGATGGCGATGTGTCAGATGTCAAGTAAAGCTGAACTGATTTGTCTGCCAAGATTCAGGCTACCTGTCTTCATGTCGGTACTAACCGTTGCCGGATGTGCTGCACTGCTGGGATGGTGGTCTAACTTCCACCTTCTGAACAGGGTCATTGAATAGAAAGTGTGTGTATGCTCCTCATTATTGACATATACACACAGCAAAGTGCACAAACCTTAAGTGTACCCCTCAATGGATTTTATATGTACACACGTATATAAACGTTGCTCAGATAAGACACAGACTATCTACGGCACCGGGAAGGCCCTCATGTCCCTTCCAGTCAATGCCCCCACAACCTCCAAAGAAAATTATTCTGACTTCTATCACCATGGATTAGTTTGCTTATTCTATAAATGGAACCATGCAGTATGTACTCTTTCGTGTCTGCCTTCTTTTCCTCAGCCCATGGCCTGTGACATTCTCACATGTTGTCTTTATCAGTACATTCTTTTAATTTATTTTTGCTATGTAGTATTTCGTTGCATGAAGATGTCATGATGTATTTTTTTCCGTTCTCCTGTTGGCGGACTTTTTAGGGTGCTTCCAGTTTGGGGTTTCTACAAATAAAATTGCTATTGGTATTCTTTGTACAAATTTTTTGGTGGACATGTGCACTCATTTCTCTCATGTAAATACAGTGACGTGTTGGTGAATGTTTAACACGTTCTTTAACAAAAAGAACTCCGGTTCTTAAGCATTTGCAAATACTCCAACCATGGCCAATTTCAAACTACCAGGGGGATGAGCGTTAGGAAGAGACGTGCCCAGTCAGCTCTCAGGAGCCAGTAGGAGCCAGCCTGAGCGTACCATATAGATCCAGGAGTGCAATTTCGGGATCAGAGAAGAGGCATACATTTAGTTAAAGTTTCTCAAAGTGGCTGCAACATTTTACGTTCCCACCAGGAATGGATGCCAGTTCCAGCTGCCCCATATCCTCAGCAGCACTCGTCCCATATTAATCTTTTACGTTTTGACCACTGTGGTGGGTGTGCGCTGGTATCTCATTTTGGTTTTAATGTGCATTTCCATGATGCCTGAAGCGAAGCACCTTTGCATGTGTTCATTACCCATGTGGCTGTTCTCTTTTCCAAAGTGCCTGTTGAAACCTTTTGGCCCTTTGATTATTGGGCTGTTTTATCTTTATTGATTTGTAGGAAAATATCTAAATTCAAGAGAAGTGGGACTGGCTGTGAAGGCTGTAAGAAAAAAGAGCTCTAGAGGCCGCCTGTCATGCTAGAAAGAGCCTGACATTAGGGCTATACACATTTGTGTTTACAGCATACTGAGTGAGTGACCACCTGATTACCTTGAGCAATTCCCCTTCTTGAGCCTCAGTCTCTTCATCATCAAAATGGGATTGCTGTCTAGAAGTGTTGTTGATTTATGAATGAGACAATGGAGATATAATGCCTGGCAAGGAAGCACATCACAGGTTCTTAGTGAATGTTAGAACCTCTCGCCCATTTCAATCAGAAAGTGTGGCTGGCAACTTTGCCCATGTGTTTCTATTCATGAAGCACATGATGGTTTTCATCCAATGCCTAGAAATCCTATATATTCTTCCTGACTGCCTGCTGATGTTCACGTCCTAGAGCAACTGCCTGTCTCAAAATGTCAGGGTTTTATCTCTGTGAGAAGCAGCATTTCTCTTCTAGGGGGAGGCACGATAGCAAGGTTTACTAAACATGGTATTCTGCTTGCCTTATTTGATGGGAGGCAGGAAGCATCTGCAGGTACTCTTTGGAGCCCTGGCCTCTAGTTGGTGAAGAAGAAGCTGCTGCAGATAAGCAGTGATAAGACACTGGGGCTGCTTGAGAAAGGGCTGCAGAGTGAGCTTTCAAGTCGCCATCCCCAGCCCTCCCTTCTAGGAGTTTGGACTTGTGAGCATTGATAGGTTCAGCTCCAACATCACCTCCTCCAGGAAGCCTGCCCTGGAAATGCAGATGAGGTCCTCTCTGGGCCCCTGTGTGTGAACACATCTGTCTTATGGCTTCCATATTATAGGGCATATTGTAGCTCTTTGATGATTATTCTTTATTACATCTCCACTCCCAGCACAATGCACACACACAATACTCAAGACAGAAATAGTGTGGACAAGCCAACACACTCCTGTCTAATCGGGTTGGCATTGCCAGCATGCATGAAACAGTTTCCACCTGCATGTCCTGAAGCCTAGTTAAATATTGAGAGCAAGCAAGCAAAAGTACGAGTTAGTTCAGGGGTAAAAAAAAGCAAAACAAACAAGAGGAACCAGAACATGTGGCATAAGATGATGCTACAATGAGTACATGCACTTTTATGTCTAAAAGTAAAGATGCTGTGGCAATTTAAATACAAAACAAAACAGCACAGTGATGCTTTTCCAGCCCAGCTCTCAAGGGAATACACAGACAGCTACTAATATATGCAGTTCTAGAAAGAATAGGGCATTGGAATTAGGAATAAAGAGGTTTTCAAATTCTCAGGCTCTCATTTCCTCTCTCCTTTTCCAAGGTGAAGTATTGGGTTGTCGGAAAAGTCATGACACATTTTTGCAACAAAAAAACATAGAAAAAATATGTCATGACTTTTCCGACAACCCAATAGTTTTATCAGAATCATATAAACCAGCCAGCAGATCTCAAACTAAGGTTGGGTTCATTTAAGAAATGGATGAGCATAGGTGTTACCCTGTTACCTTGTAAATAACACAGCTGTTATTTACAAGTAGCCTTTGAGCATAAATGAAGTATCATTCAACGTCACCAGAGAAAATATAAATCAGCAAGAAGAACGGTTCAATTAGCACATCTTTGTTGGGCTTCCTCGATGTGCCAGGGACACAAGATGGAGTGAAACTGCACCCTTGCCCTCATGGAGCGTCTGTATTGTAGCGTTAAACTGCCTTTGGGGAGGGGTGATACCAAATCCTGTAGCACCTCCAACTTCAATCTGATGTTTTACCACTAATCCCCCAAATTGCCAGCCCTTTTCACTAATATGTTCTATAAAGTATTTTTTTTCTTCTTTTCCTTTCTGTGTGTGTGTGTGTGTGTGTGTGTGTGTGTGTGTGTGTGTGTGTTGGGTAGGAGGGAGTCACATAGGAAACGTACAAGATGCAAAGGATGCTATTTGGACTGATGAAAGTCTTGTCTCTTCCCACATCTGTTTTCCTCATCTCCAGCTGGCTGCACACACTTGTCATCAGTAGCGAGGTTGTGGCTTTCTCTGAGGTCTCTGTCACAGATATCTGGCATTTGCTGAGCCTCACTATTCAGTATAGGTCAGACTTGCTGCTTCTCCTAGGCATCTTTGTCATGTTTGACCCTGTGACGTGCTACATCGTCACCACTTTTAACTCATAACTGCTGCTACCCATCTCGTACTGTGGCCTAACCGTGCTTACGCCTAATACCCCAAAACAAGTTTATCAATATCCAGATGGCCAAAGCAGAGAGATAATGGGCTAAAATCTTTATTTTGCCAAAGGAACTCCCATTAGGGGACAATCTTCTGAGCCCAGGATTTAAATCTGGGCTGATCCGCTTATGAAATTTGTGACTGTGGGCAAGTTATTTAAGCTCCTTGAGGCTTAGTTTCCTCACCTGTAAATGCAGTATAACATCCATCTCCCTGAGTTGCCGTTAGGATTAAATGAGATGATAGATGCAGCCATTCTTTGCACAAAGCCCAACACTTTGTAGGTACTTAATACCTTTTAGTTTCCTTCTTTCACCCCCAGAAGAGTTCCCTACCTAGTCTGATGTGCATGGTAATCTAACTGGGCAGCTAACCTGGAAAAGGTGGGATGGTTTCAGGCTGGGAGCATATCCTGGAATTAGGGAATGCCACCTTTTAAACATACTAGCCAGATGTTCTCTTCAAATATTTGTATTGATGGATACTGTTAACCCCATTCACTCTTTAGTCTCTCAGTAAATATGTGAACAGAACTCCGTCACCTGTACATTTCATTGAATATACTTTTCAAGAACAGCTGAGGCAGTTCTATCAGTTAGAGGGGAAAAAAAGTTAAGGGAAACCAGGCAAAACAAAGGATAGAAATGGGGGTTTCTCTTTGTTCATTTTGTTCTGCTAACAAACCTTTACTCGGTACCACTTGTGTGTCAGAAACTGTCCTGAGCAGTTTAAATTCAATTTCTCAACCATACTAGTGAGATAAGTACTATTATTACCCCCTTTTTACAGATGAGGAAACTGAGGCACAGAGAGAGCTGTTAAGTAACAGTTTAGTGTCCAGGATCACTCATCTACTAACTGTCAAAGCTGGCAGTTCAGCCCAGGCAGTCTGTCTTCTCCATGCCATGCTATGCCATCACCATTAGCGCCTTCCAGAAGGTTCAAATTCCTAGCATGGTGAATCACAGAAGCTATCATCGCCTTGACCATTTGCTCTATGAGACCTCTTTTCAGATCTGGAGGGCAGTAGCTAGGACACGCCTGTGATTCTTAAGGCCAGTAACTTTGTGTGAAAACCTTGAGAACAGAAAAAATTACTTCCTGGGGAAAAATACACTATCAGGTAATATTCTTTTATGAATTACATGAAGTGCTCGCTCTTGTAAAGCTGGTGGTCCATCATTCAGGAGTGCCGTTACCATGTCATTAGGTGGAACTTTTTCTTGTTTCGTATATCAGCCTTAATTTTCATTGTTCTCAACCTCAGTGCCCATTAGAAACTCAGTCAACCCACTGAAGGAAAAATAATTGCCAAAGAGTTCTTCTGATGGAGACATTTGTTCATAATTTTGTAGACTTAACATTATTTTTTTAAAAAGATTTTTATTGGGGAATTGGGGGGATGGGAACAGTGCTGGGGAATTGGGGGAAGGGGAACAGACAAGTTGCTGTCATTTTTGTTCTTCAATCTAGTTGTGGAGGATGTTGCTTCACTGGCCCAAGTTGGCACCATCATTGCGCTCTTCCCTGGTGAGGCAGATCAGTCGCCGGCTTCTGGACGGCCGCTCACGGTGGCTGCTGGCTACACACGGTAGCCCATGGCAACCCACTGCCACAGGGGCTGCAGCCTATGCCGTCGCCGGCGACTCATGGCAGCCCAGCTCCAGGTTGAGCTGTTGTTCAACATCTTAGCTGTAGAGGGCAGTGTCACTGGCCCTCATATGTGGGATCCGAACCGGGGCCCTCTGGCATCCCAAGTGAGTTCTTAACCATCGCGCCACTCGGCCGGCCCGACTTAACATTATTATTAATTCTTTGCAGTTTCAAATATCTCAGGGACGTGGGTTACATGGCTCTTCTCTTTTTCTCTTAGGATGAAGCTGTTAAAAGTGTGAATTTGAGTTGTATGCAGGGGCTCATGCCCACAGTCTTATTTTTGCTTGTGAAAAAGGGAATGGGTAGATATGTGAGATCTTTCCTGGCCCCAAACCATTGTCTTTTCCCTAAAAGCCTGTCTATACATCCAAACTGTCCCTTGGAAACCAAATAATATTGTCTGATACTCGCCTAGAGAAGTTCTAGTTCTGACAGGACTCTTGGCAGGGAGGAGGGGCGAGGAGGGGAAAAGAACAGACCCTGACTGAAGGTCAATGAGATGAACCACATAAAATTGCCAGTATTAAAGCACTTTTTAACCTTTACAGGAGGCAATTTCATATGGTTGAACCCAGTACTCAATGCCAGGCCAGACACCTTTTATATGTTATTACACTTGATCCTCATAATGACCCTAGGAGGTCACGTTTATCCCCATTTTACAGATAATGAAACTGAATTAAATGCTTAAAGTCATTGCCTTAGTTTAAGTTTCCCCAAAAGTTGACCCAGTGTCAAGGCCTCAACACGAGTAGTACGTTTGGAAGACACCCCAGGAAGCACTGGTAAGCGAATGGCAACGTGAGACAGGGAAGGGAAGCAGTAAGTTATAGGGACTTTGTCAAGCCAGTTACTCTGTGGGCAACTGTAGCCTACTCCCTCTGGGGAACTCTGAGAAACAGTGGGAACGCATGCCGCAGTCATTCCACGTTGGGGACAAGGGCCATGGGCTATTTATACGCGAACTGTTTTTAGTCATTGGTCCAGGCCACTTGGGAATGACATAGTATGTTAATGTCCCAGTATTTCCACATTAGGCTAGAAGATTTAGAGCAGAGAAATGACATGCTATATGTTTGCTGGCATGCACCAAAGTGGTGAGGGGACAGGGCCCAGCTGTGTCTGCTGTAGTCCCATAGCCAGAACTAACTGAGGTAGGGTTTGAACTTGTGGCATTCTGACCTCATAACCCACATCCTTCCCACTAAAGCACAGGATGTTGTCAAATCCCAGGAAAGATCGGGGGCTCCAGGGGAATTGGGAATCAATTCTAGGGTTATATCTGGACAGTTGTAAGGCACCAACCAGAGAAGAAACCACTCCATGCTGCCCTACTCTATAGCTACAGTTGTGTAGCCTTCTAATGTACAAAACGCATGCACATCCATCAGCTCATTTGGCCCTCATCATCATGCCCCTAAGACAGACTAAAATCCATTCACTTACAAGATTAGTATATTCACGTGTTTACTCCGTAACTATGGCGTATATGTTCCAGGAACTGTGCTAGGTAATGAAGATGTAGTAGACCAGACACACACGCCAGCATGGTAAAATTCATGTTCTAGTGGAGGCAGCAGAATAAAGACAGAGAGAGACATACAATGTAATATAATTGGTGCCACAAAGACTTAAAACAAGCAAAGATGATAGTGATAGCGAAGGAGGCTACTTTTTTAAAATTGGGGGTAGGTTCAGGAAAGATGATGACATTTGAGGAGGAAAGTGAAGGAAGTGAGGCTATCAGCAGGAAGGACATTCCAGGAAGAATTGAGAAAGACAGGCAGTGTAATTAGGGCACGGTGAGACCTGAGTCCACAGAGGTCAGCAAAGGCAAGGTACCATCTTGTTGGCTACAGTCAGAGCTTAGCTTTTTGCTCTCACTGCAGTGGGGAATCATTGGAGGATTTAGATCGGGGAAGTGGCATGATATATGTTTTGAATGGTTCAGTTTTTATTTATCTGTAACTCATGTGGTCAGCAAGGCCCAGAAGCAATACTCAAATGGAAGTCTTCTGACACCCGATACAGTGCTCTTCCTACTCAAGTCCACAGCTGTTCTCCAGACCTAGATATCCTCAGTATCCTGCTTTTTTCCAGTTCCTTGCATAGGTTTTGGGGCTGTTACCTGTTCCCCAGGCATTTGGCTCCTTGGGACTTCTCTTTGCCAATCAGCTTTAACATTCTCCCATTTCTGAGAGTATGCTGTCCTCATTATCCAGCAAAACTTGTGACCCACAAACGTGTTCAACCACAGTTTCAGCTTGACCATGAAAATCAAGTGAGGACAGCAGGATTAAAAAATAACCACTCTAGGAACAGCTGGTTAGCTCAGGTGGTTAGAGAGCAGTGCTCATAACACCAAGGTTGCCGGTTCGATCCCCGCATGGCCACTGAGCTGTGCCCTCCACAATTAGATTGGAACAACTACTTGACTTGGAGCTGATGGGTCCTGGAAAAAACACACTGTTCCCCAATTTTAAAAAAATAATAATAAAATAACCACTCTAATCAGAAAGTTTAACTTTACAGATTTCCAAGGGTCTTCAAGGTATCAAGGGATTTTCTTTTCTAATCAAGACCAAGTGAAATTTTCTTCCAGACTGGAGAAAAAAGAGAGTATTACATCTCAAGTTCACTGCTTTCTTCCTCCTCCAAACCAACGTGGAATCGGGCAAAAATTCCAGTGAGAGATTGTGGTTGCCTTTTCCTTCATCATTACTATTTTTTGTTTCTAAAATCTGAGATTTACTTGCTTCAAATCCAAAGTTGTTTTGTTTTTCTCAGCCAAGGCTACAAAGACGGCCTGTTTGGGGAATTACAATGTGGGGCTCTCTTGGCTGCTTTTTAGTGTCAGCAGACACAAAGAGTGTTTACCCCCTGATAAAGCAAGGAGAAAAATCAACATTCCACTCTCCCAGACCTGCACTGGCACTACAGCATTGACAGAGGTAACCATTTATCGCTGCTGCAGGTCAGCATGACACTAGGCACACATGTGTAGAGGAAGTGTGTGGATTGATAGTCACTTGTTTAGCTATATCCACAGCTTAAATTTGGTGTCCTCCAACCATGTAATGTTTCAAAAGGCAGAATGATATTTCTGTTCACTTATTAAGGGATGACTAACTTGCTTTTGGCTGCACTACAAATGAATCACGGTAACAATCCCCAACTCGCAACTTCTGGTGTTCTGATGTAATGCATTTCTATTAAAAGAAGAGGAAAGAGAGTGGGTGAGAGTGAGATCATGCAAAGACAGAACATAACACCAAGGGAGCTCGCGTAATTGATGAACTTCAGAGACCAGATCCACTTACTTCAAGGTGTTTTCTTGTGTCCTGGGCGAGGCTACCTTGCCAGTCAGTTCCTACACAGTTACAGTTGCAGAAATAGGCCCAGTTCAAGACGTGGAATTTGGAGGGATTCAGTGAGGAAAGGGGTGAAAAACCAGACATTCCTTGAAAGCATGTTTTCAGCAATTTTGATTTAGAGTCACTTTGAAGGTAATGTTTGGGGGTACATGATATAGGTTAGCACATATAGATATAGTTATAGTTATAGATATAGATATAAATATAGATATAGATATAGAGCTATAGATATAGGCAAACCAACAGCCTCCCTTTTTAAATTGTTTCAATAATGCAGCTTATTTAGGAGTGGCATAAGGGCGTGGGGAGGGGAGCTAAGGAAGGGAAGGCGGCCTGTGAAGGTGGGATCATCAGACTGACTCCCCCTGGGGAACTGGCGAACCCCCCACCTCCTCTGAATCGCTCCTCACAGGTGAGGTTGCTGGGGGACAGCCTGAGGTGTTAATTACCCTGCCTGGTAGAGCGGCTGTCCTGCCTTCACTCTCCCCCTTTTCAATAAGAAACAAACATAAAAAGAGCTAAATGGTATTGTGAAAGCTCCTGGACCCACAGGTATTTTTCCTATGTTAATCACCACACAGGAGCAGACACTTCCTTCCTCCGGATCCCTTCTGGAATTCTCCTCTACAAGGTGCCCCTGCTGTCTTCTGAGGAAGGTCTGAGTGTGCCAGGGAGAGGCAGAGAGGAAATTAGACTCTGGCCCATCGTGACCAGCAGTCCACACTGGCTTTGTCCCAGGCTCTGGCAGAAGGGGATTAGAAGAGCCACTGCCTCCCCACAATGGGAAATCACTCAGAAAAGAAGCTTTCTTTTTTTTTCCCCAGTAAACCTATTTTCCCTACCCTGTGGTTTTCTTTCTGGGTTTCATCTACTATCAGATCTGTCAGTGACCTAAAAAGAACTTCAGTGTGTTGTAAAAGCATATTTGAATCAGCTGTAATAAGTCTCAAGTTGATATTTATGAAGCTAACTTTCTTACACCCAGAATCTGATTGTATAGTCTGTGGATGTCACTCAGCTTAAAATTATGTCATGTTACAACTGAAAGGGACTGTCTATAAGATTAGCTAGATCAACCTTCTTTTCAATTGAAACATCTGAGACCTGAAGAAGCAGAGTGACGTTCCTGGGGTCTCTGACACTCCTACCTAAGCAGCACAAGCCAGACTGGAAGCCAAAACTTATTACTGGATTCCATTGTGCGCACGGCCTTTTTTCTTGGTAAGCCTGTCTTTGAAATTTTTATTTGACAACTACAGAGGCTGGATGGAGAATAAGAGAAGTCAGTGAGCTCAAAACCCACCCCCTTCATTACCCGGGAATAGTGCCACGTAACATTGCTGTCTAAAGATGAGGTTTGGCGGTTTGGATTATTTCTGGTCTTTCTTAATGGACCCCAGATCCCCAAGTGTGGCCGTTCCATCCACAGCTCAGTCACTTCGATAGCTGATCACATGAACCAGGAGGGCGGATGATTCTTCATTCTTGCCCAGGTCCTCGTCATCCTCACTCAAGTTCTAAAGTTGTGCTGGCCTAGGGCTGAGTGTCCCACTGTGGGGTAAAGCCTAATTGAGAATCCTGCATTTGCCCTTTCTTTACTAGGTCACCTTAGGTGAGTTATTGACATTCTCCAGGCCTCAAATGTTCCAGCTATAAAATGGGAATAATGATTTAACCATCTCCATAGAGAGACAGTTATTAAGTAAATTCTTAAAACTGCATAGAAAGCACTTAGCAGACTAGTTACTATTACCATCATCATTCTTAACCCAATGGGTGATGAACCCAAAGCAGCTAACAATTTAAACAGTATGTTCAGAGCCTCAGAATGAATTTCAATGTAATATTCACTTCTAGCCTCTGGCTGTTAGGGTCTTCCCATGGTTTTGGACATTGTATCTCTTATGTGATTTTCCATATGTGAGTGTCAGCACCCTAAACTCAAGGAAATTATCCTATTATTGACAACCCAGTAGATTTGATTAATATTTCTTGAATGTGTGTTGAGTGAATAATCCAAAGTCTATACATAGTGATAGAAACATGGATTCTATATCGATTCACATGACAGAGTGACACTATATTAAGGGTAAGGACTATTACTTCATGTCACTTTCCCCTCATTTCCTTTTCTGAGAAGAGGGTCTCTTACCCAGCCCAGTACTAAGCTTGTGTGGATTGAGACTGTCCATTTTGTGGACTGAGGTGGCTTGGTCACCATTTCACTATCATGCTTTGATGTTTTCCTGTCTTTCTTTCCCCCTTCTTCCCCCAAGAGCAAAGATTAATTTAAAGGCAAAGATGAAGTCACTGTAAGCTAACTTGTCATCATTTTTACCTTCTTCTTCTTCTTCAGTGCAGGAATTAGAAGTATAAAGCGAACATATCTAAGAACACCTACTAATGTCTCTACTGTCCTGAGTGGGACTCCTTTAGGAAAGTAAATCAGGCATTCTAAAACCCTATACAGGTATCTGTCCAGGTAGCACGTGCAGTGTGTCTTCCCATAGCTGTGTGGGCAGCCAAGAGTAGGTTGTGTGTGTACTTGATGTGTCGTCATAAGAACCGAAGAGCAGAACTGAGTCATTTCAGAAGTCACAGAAGGGAGTCTTCATTCTCCTTTCCCATGCCTCTTATTATCCTCTCACTCTTATCCCATAGTAGAATTCCATGGACTCCCCCTGCCAGGTGGGTGGCCTCAGCCAACACCCCCTCTCGGGCTGCTTTGTCACTTAGCATCTCCATGCCACTCAGAAGCAAAAGTGACACATGTTCTACCCACCTCTCCATCGGAAATTCAAAGCAGCTGCATCTCACAGCAGCTCTGGTACTAAGAGTTAAGAAACCTTCCCTCTCAAACTTCAGTAAGGTTCTCATTTTCCAAGCCTCCCTCCTATGATCTGGTGGTACAGGGGTTAACATAGTGTCTGCTCTCTTTGGTCATGGGTCCCAGGGGTCATAGAGTTAGATCTGCAGGGCTGGCAGTCACTCAACAGTGTACAACTCCCCACCTAGTAGGGCATGGTCGCCTTAGAGAATGGATGGAAAATATCCCCTTGCTATAATTGGGTTCAGCCCTGTGGCTTAACACCATCTTATTTGGCAATCTTTTTCTCTTGACGTATTTAGTAATCACTCTAAGGGAGATTTATTAGACTGTTCATGGGAACAAACAATGCACTAAATATTACACATATGCATGCTTTCAATACCACTCCTTTTCTAGGCTATTCTGAATCTTTCCCCAAAGTCTATGTTTTAACTCTTATCAAACTCTCTCATCATTAAATTCCTCTTGGTTCATCTCTCCTCCAAAATAACCTTTTATATTTTGGAATGTTTTTGTAGTTAGGAATTCTTTTAATCAAAATTCACTGGGCCATGCTTCGAGAAGTATGGAGGAGAACACATTCTCACAGTTTAAAATATTGAAGATATTTTGCTCATCATTAATCTCAAAGCACCAAAACAAATTTAGCATATGGTTAGAGTTTTGTAAAAATAGTCTCCTGGGTATCTCTGGGAGACTCTGTGTGTGTGTGTGTGTGTGTGTGTGTGTGTGTGTGTGTGTGTGTGTGTGTGTNTCTGTGTGTGTGTGTGTGTGTGTGTGTGTGTGTGTGTGTGTGTGTGTGTGTGTGTGTATCAAGGAAACAACTCAAAATATTTTAGCCAAACATAATGCAATGAATTATTTCCTGAATCTGAGGGTGAGTGCTCATGAGGATATGTGGGGGAGGGGCACTGAGAATTAGGATTAACAGCTCATGCTATGTGCTAACTTAAGGACTTTGACAGCTGGCGCCCCTCAGACATTTTCAAAAAGCGTAATAAATATCCCACCCACCTTGGCACAAGCACAGCAAAATGTCTTAGCAAACAATCCATCTAGAACAGATTTAAGAGAAAATATATCAGGGTCATGGAGATGCTCGGAAAGTTATGAGTTATAATGGCACAGACATAGGATGGCAACTCTGGATGTTAAGCTTTATTCCCTTTACGTGTGAAATGCTTTTCACTCATCAGATACACAATACTGGCTATCTCTGCTCTTGGGAGAGCCTGCTGAGTGCTAGACACCGTCCCAGACGCACTCGTTCACTTAATACTCAACTACATGTCTAACCTCTAGCCTCATCTTGAAGACTGGCCACAGTTCACAGAGAGAAGGCCTTATTTTCTAACCTTAGACTATAGATTACACATATTCCTACATACCTGAACTTGAGCACTTGTGATTTTTTAGGGGTGGGGCAGTGAAAACACAAATTCAGAAATTAGTTGCTAGCAAGAACCTTCATTCAACTGCTGGCATTGCCAACCTAGAGATGTATGGTGAGAGGCCAGGAACACAGGCTCTGGAGCCAGCCTGCCTGGTATAGCCCAGCTCGCTCTCTCTTACCATGTGTGTGACCTTGGGCAAGTCACTTGCCTTCTCTGTGTCTCAGTTTCCTTGTCTGGAAAATGAGGCTAGTACTCGTACTTCATAGTTTTTTGTAATGATTAAATGAATTCATCTGTATGAAGGGCCTAGAACTGTGCCTGGCATGCCTTAGGGGCTGTTAAAGAGTGCTTGTATGCCCATGTGCACTGTGATCACAGGCATACAGACCTGGGTGTGGCAAATCTGACCGAGGGTGAGGCGTAGAGAATAAATCCCACTGTGCCCCTTTGGCACGATCCCCATGTATCCCAGCCAGACTCTTAGCGTTATAGCTCCCTTCCCATAGAAGCAGACAAGGGAAGTCAGAGAATACGGTGACCCTCTTGTCTTTTATGGTATGGTGACTGAATTGGATGGGAAGTCATTTAGCTGCCCTACAAACCAACGGCAAGGGAGAGGCCTGCAGAGGACCTCTGCACAGAGGTGCACCTAAGTTCACTTTCTGCGTTACATTCTTAAGCGGGAGGATGAACAGTGGACCTACATAAAATTTTCAGACGTTTATAGACCAATCGAGTTACAAATAAAGAACACAACTTGTGGAAATAGTGCTGGCACTTTAACCCAGCACTGCTCACACTTTAGCTATATCGGAATCTTCTGAGGGGCTTGTGAAAACATAGATTTCTAGGCCCCGCCCCAGAGATTCGGATTTACCAGGTCTGAGGTGGGGCTGGAGAATTTTCATTTCTGACGAGCTCCCGGGTTGTGCTGATGCTGATCCAGGGGCCACACCGTGAGGACTGCTACTCAGACGTGTGCTTTGCAACCTTACTACCTATTTCTGATGTAAGGTTATAACATTTAATTTGATCTCTTTAGCTTAGAGATGGCATGAGTGAGTTTCCCCTGCCAAAAAAAAATACAGACACAGTATTATCTTGGTTTGCGAGCATAATTCGTTCCAGCAACAAACTACTCTTATTGCAAGATATCACTCATTTACCACGTTAAAATGTATTAGAAATGTTTGCTCGTCTTGCAGAACACTCGCAAACCAAGTTACTCGCAATCCAATGTTTTACTGTATTTGAATCCACAGAGTTAATAGCACTTATGAATGTCTTATTTTTGGTAATAAACACTGACTTTCATTTTCTCCTATAGTTGCATGCTGCTGTGACCAGGATCCAGGTTCCGAGGCCTGGTTTCAATTACACATTTGCCCACATATGTATCCTGAATAACGATAAGACTTGCATCGTGGATGACATCGTGCATGTTCTGGAGGAGCTAAAGAATGCTCGGGCCACCAACCGGACCAATTTTGCTATCACGTACCCGATCACTCACTTAAAGGACGGGAGGGCAGTGTACAATGGGCACCAGCTTGGAGGCGTCACCGTGCACAGCAAGGACCGGGTGAAATCCGCAGAGGCTGTCCAGCTCACCTACTACCTGCAGTCAATCAACAGTCTCAATGACATGGTGGCCGAGAGATGGGAGTCGAGCTTCTGCGACACTGTCCGACTGTTCCAGAAATCCAACAGCAAAGTCAAAATGTACCCTTATACGTCCTCCTCCCTGAGGGAAGATTTCCAGAAGACCAGCCGCGTGTCGGAACGTTACCTGGTCACCAGCCTGATCCTGGTGGTCACCATGGCCATCCTCTGCTGCTCTATGCAGGACTGCGTCCGCAGCAAACCCTGGCTGGGCCTGCTTGGGTTGGTGACCATAAGCCTGGCCACTCTCACTGCGGCTGGGATCATCAATCTCACTGGTGGGAAATACAATTCCACCTTCCTGGGAGTCCCTTTCGTCATGCTAGGTAATTACTGCTCTTCACTTTTCTGTTTGGTTCCTCCCGCTGGTGGTAGTGACTGAGTTCCTAGAAGGCCAGGAGTAGCCATCTAACAACTTTGCTTCATTTGTAGCCTCTTCCTTTTGCCCAGAAGTCCTGGGACCAACACTACAAAGGGCTTGTGAGTCAGCATGTAGCAACCTTCTCTGGGGGATGTGCCAGAAGTCCAAAGTCCTGGGGTCCAGCTCTGGTTCTCCATTAAGTAGCTGTGTGGTATTTAGCAGATAATCTTCCCTGTGCCCCAGTATCTTAGGTTGGGCAGACCCCGAGACAAGGGTTTAGACATAAGTAATTTCTTTGGGAAGTGAGCCCAGGAAGCCTGAGTGTGGGAGTGAGGACACGAGACAGGGAAGGAAGACAATTCAGGGCGTGTGAATGCGCAGGTTACTGCTGTGGGCACCTGTGGCTCCATCCCACTGGGAGACCTTTGGGAGACCACACGGAACGCTCCTCAGAGAGGTCCTCCTTCAGGAGTGAGGAAGCTGGAAGCTGGGCTTTGTACCCAGAAGCCCTGTGTGTGATTCATGAGGGCCCTCCCCAGGATCATTAATACCTCGGCACTTCCCAGGGAGGACCGAGCATATTCCTGCAGCTGGAGCAATCCCTCCAGTGCCCGGTTTTGGTAGTAAGAAGTCAGTTTCAGGATGGTGAATGAGAAGGCACGTGGGTTGGGTGCTGACAGTATCTGCTACCCTCAGTTTCCCCACCCTATGGCTAGAGTGGATGTGAACGTCACACAAAAGGATATAATACATGTACAAGAACTTTGAAAGCAACAAGTGAGACAAATAGGACTTTTCCCTGTCCTTTCTATGAACTCAGGAGAATGTTTTAAAATGATGATGTGAGGTCCCACCTCTATATTCTCTCTCTCGGGAGCTGCAGGAATTTCCTGATAGAGATCATGCCAAAAATAAAGCCATAGTGGTCATGATATAACATCATATAACATGCCATCTGCTGTTGTAGATGGCAGCCCAGCAAGCCTGGTGGCAGGGTTCTTGCAGGCCAAGGATTCACAGGGTTAGCTTTCCCCCTTTTCTGTGGCAACTTCTCATCAATTCCTTTCGCAAAATTAAAATGTCATTCGGAATCAGATACTGACATGACAAACGAAGTGGCACTTTTCGTAGACTGAGGAATAACTGTGGTCGAGTTCATTAGTATGCCTTATCGCCCTGTTTGGGGAGGGGGCAGTAGAAAAGAAAAGCATATACTTGAGAAATCTCAGCTGCTTCTGGTTAAATGCTAAGCAGGGCTGGCAGGGCTGCGAGGCCGCAGAATTGCATGCTGCCCTGGAGGCTCTGTGGCCTGCGGGAATTCCGACCTGGCAATAAACATATACTAGTCACCCTAGTCACTTTGTGGGAAAGTGGGGCACTATGAGGAGACGGAGCAAGCTGCGCATTTACCAGGTCGGTTTCCGCATCGCTGCCAAAATGCAGCAGAGAAAGAGGCCGCTGCACTTTCTCCTGACTTTGGTCTGTTAGGAAGGCAACGTAATTTGCCTCTAAAATAACCCCAAGACCTGTGGGTCAATTGTGGAATACAGGGCTGTTCCTCGAAGAGGGGGTAAGGAATGGGGGACTGGGGATTAGTAGCTTCCACAAAGGCTTGGGGCAAGATTTCAATTAAGACGTTTTGCTCACGATTAGTCACAGGCTTGGTGTTTGGTTTTTGTTTATTTGTTTTTAGCTTTTCTTTTTTAAAATACAATGTTTTCTTTGTTGTGATTGTTTTTGCAGGGAAAGGGGAAGATATACAGTAATAAGAAAAGGGTGGTGAACTGAAGGGAAACCGTAAGATTCTTAAGATGAGGGAAAAAATGATGTCAGGGTTAGGAAAAGGACTGTTGTTCCTGGTTTTATGATACTCTAGGTAGCAACCAGTGAGCTCCAAGTATGATACGATATTTAAAACTCCCTAAAATCTAATTGCAGTACATAAAATAAAGGTACCATATTTAGAGCTTTTTAATATTAGTTTTAAATAATATAAAATAGTAATATTCAAAAACTTCTTAAAAGTAATTTCACTAAAACATCAATTTCACTAAGTCGAATGAAATGAAATACTCAAAACATCTTTAAATTAATTTTATTAAGTAAAATAAATGACAGCTTTTAAAATTCCTTAAAACTGGTTTTCATACTTTGTAGAGAAGCTTTAAATGTTGTAAGTAAAAGTCACCATAAAAAGGAGTCGACCAGAAAGTACTGGCAGAGGGAATGATGTAAGAGACGGAAAGATGCTGTTCGCAGGGGAATGTCTTTAAAAAAAAATCCAGAAAGAGTCGCGCCACAACTCTGCAGAGACTGAGTGTCACTGAACTTTACGTCAGAGTTCAATTCAGAAAAATCTGCCATTTGTGGTGCAAGAGAGCACACACCGCAGGCGCCCGATACTGCCTTGTTTGCAATTTGTGAGGAATGTTACAGGCATTGATTTGATGGCAGTTTTCCCTGCTGACAGTTCGTATGCAACCTTTCTGTACATTCTCAGCCCAAAGAGATCTCAGATTACTTAGTCACAACATGAAAGGAAGCTATGTGTTAGTAGCTAAGGCCCATTTGCAATAAATACTTTGCACCATGTAATGGGTGCTTAATAGGCTCATAAAGCCAACAGTGCCTGGATTTAGGATGGTTGTTGCCCTGCTGTATTTCTCAGATAAACTCTTTGTTCTCAGAGTTTGATTGTAAAATAAAATATAAGCAAGAGCACGTTTGTAAATGTTGCGTTCAGGGCCAATGTTTAATTCTGGTGTTTTGATGACCAGTCCTAAAATGCCAATAAATATTTCAAATGACCAAGAAGGAATACAGTGCTAAGATTTGCACTATGAGTCAATAAACTGTTTGTCCAGGTTTTAAATTTGTCTAGAATACAAAATGGCTATGCTTAAATGGAGCAAATTTAATCAAAACTTCTTGATTTTCTGTGTTATATAAATACAATATCAAATAAAAATCTTTAAATGTACGGCCTCATTTAGAAGAAAAAGTATCTTAGAAAAAGTTTTTAATACAGACATTTCCTTAGCTGGCAATAGGTCTATAATGTGATAAACAGTATAGATTTTAAATTCGACAAACTAAACGTTCTCAGTGTGATGCCGGTCACGTAAGGCCAGATCCAGCCAAATGCCAAAATGGCAGTGGATTTAGAATGGAAAATTTTAAGACCACGTGTGTCAAGCAGTATTAACCTGACAAAATTCCAGAATAGGAAAGAATTTGGATAAACTCGGAGTCTTCGCCGTAATGGGATGTGGCTGTGTGTTTCTAGCCAAGATGATACATGACATCTCTGGCAATAAGAATATATCCTACACAGCTGAATCATTTTGGCAATGATGTAAGCATAGATACATCACGATTTAGAATGTTTTTAATCAGTGTCATGCATATTAGACAATCCCATTTCTGCCAAAACCTCTGTCCATATGAGTCGGATCAGTTTATTTAGAGCTGAAATCCTCAAAGGTCTACAGTATTAAAAATGCTCATTGACATTTTTTAGTTACTATAATTTGGAGAGGAGTTTATTTCATCCATACTCCTTAGGCATAAAGTAATATCCTTTATTTCCAAACTATATTGATATCAGGTATTAAGATACTTGAACTGCCATTTGTAAACATAGGACCCTCATCATTTTAATCCGATATGGAATTTCCTTTAAAGGATGAGGATTTCCACCATTGTCCTACAGTTGGGTATGAGTTAAGAAACTGGCATCGGTTTTGTACGTGCAAAGTCTCCTTACAGGTTAATATTTCCACAGCTCTGCTGATCAGACACAAATCAGGAAAGGAATGGAATACTGGAGAATATAGAAGGGAACAGAAGGAAGGGTTTCTTCCTTCTTCATCTGGAAGGTTTGTTGCTTCATGTATATTCTGACCAGCTAAAAGGGGAGAATTGAAGTTGTGGTGAAAGAGTTTAGATATTAGTTTATATGTGGTAATCTAATTTACAAGAGTTGCTTTGCACTTATCAAGATACAAGAGTCACAGAGATCCGATGAGACCAAAAAAAAATATTCTTTAGAAAAAAGAAAAACTCTTCAAGCCCTTTCAAATGTTTGGGATTTTGAGAAGGTCAAATGCCAGATCCAGCATGCTGTCTTCCTTCAGAACTATCCAGACAGGCCTCTCATATTCAAAGATGGGGAAGGAAGAAAGGATGTGATTAAGCGCTAGGAGGAAAATAATAGCGGGGATTTTTGGCTTCGTTCAGATATATATTCTAAGATTATCTGTATTTAGCAGGAACCAGAAGATCAGGTTCAGTTCTCCAAGAATTTGTTCTCGTTTGATGCCACCTGGAGTATGATGTAGTATATGGAGTGCAGGCTTATAAAAGGGTAAAAGTTCTTGTGCAAGAAATGTAGTTCTAACTGAAAAATTGGAACTCAGTCATCTTTGCTCTAAACTTAAACAAACCTGAAAGTATTCTGGTATATTTCCAAAGTCATGAGAAACATGGGGGGCGGGAGGGGAGGGGTGGAATCAGCCAGATAATAATAAAGTTCAAACCATAGGAAATTGCCAATATGAAACCATTTTTTACCCACAAAATTTACCCACAATATCTGACCTTTTTTGAATGACAAAAGCAGTAATTTCTTACGGTTCAACCTAATTCATTATTATAGAAGTCTATTTTTTGCAACAACATGACAATCTCCATAATAAGAGTAGAAGTATATGAGTATCAAAGTGTTGTAGAAATACTCTGCTTAGATATAAATCACTAACAGGTTCAGTAGGTTCTAGGGAAAAAAACTGATTTATAGGTGTTTTGCTGTTCCCATTTTTGTTTACATCTGATTTAAAATAAGAGATAATTCCATATGATATTTTCAAAGTTTCTTTCCTGAAAATCTTATTTGTAATGGAATTAATTTACAAGGAGATTGTGTAATCTAGTTTTGTGGATGGTTCTCAGCCTTTTATTCTTATGCTTTACCAATCATTTTACAGTAAGGGGGTGGGTGGGGAGAAATAGGTTTGGGGAGATGAAACAAAACATGCTTGTTGTTCTGTTCTTCACCATAAAGGAGGACAAGAACAGGACTGGAGGCGCAGGTCCAGCAAAGCAGAGCTCAGTGAGATAGAGGAATGCAAGGGGGCCTCCTCTTTGACCCAGGTCTCCTGGGTATATGCTAGGTGGTCAGGCAGCAGGAGGCAACATTCGGACACTGAGCTGGTAAAATGAAACCATGAGGAGAAACACCGAGTTTGGTGTTGCATTTGGTCTAGCATCTCAGAAAGTCCCTGCTGAGGCCAGGGAGTCTTGACCAGATGGGTCTAGAGGTGTTCACAACACCGGTAGATTCATAGTCATTATCAAGGACACACTGTGTTTCACCTAGTCTACTTCACCAGCCAAGAACCAAAATGTAGACAGGACCTAAGAGAGGGATTCTAGCCCCTTCTCTATATTGACTGGTGTAGTAGCACTGGCATTTCTTTTCCTCACCAATGAAATACATTTCACATCAGCCTGCTACTCATCACGTTGGGGTTTTTTTTATGTGTGTGTGTGTGTACATGCACACTCGTGCATGTATGTAAGTAATCTGGGTGCACAGTATATCATATCACATTAGTTATGTTATATATCATATGCAATATGATATATTATGCAATAAGTTCATGTGTATATATGTATTTTATGTGTTTATAGCATATATTATGTAGTGTATATTGTTTGAATATTTGACTATAAATACTATATATTTATCTATATATTATATAGTATATAGTCACACATTTTACATGTAAATATATAAAATATATTTGAATAGGCTATGCCATATGTACATATATTTTTATATTACATATGTCTTCTATATTAAAAGATATTACACAATGGCCACAGCATATATTATGGGCCACGTTTGTACACACTGATTTTATATAGAGCATACACACACACAGTATCTACATGCCTCATTTTTAAACAAGAAAGAGCAATTAGCAAATGCATTCCTTGGACTTTTGTTTGTAGCCCTCTAGTGAAGGAAAATCTTTTCTCAGATTAAAACCCAGTGCAGTGATTAGAATTACCAAAATGTGACAAGTCTCCGGTAGAAAGAATAAGATGTGTGTATTTGCCCTGATGCGAGCATCCGTCTTAACTTAAGCAGAGTACATCTTTACTCTCACTCTTAACTGTGAGACGAAACAGGCCGTGATAAACCAAACAATTCAGCATAGAAAGTAAATGTTTATAACTGGCAAAGTGTAAATGTAACCCAATTAATGAACTTCCCCCTGAAAATAGATGTTCTCAACCCAGACATATATATACTTTAAATTTCTTCTCAAAAGAATCATACATTTATGTGGATGTCAAAGAAAAGCATTTTATAAACAAGAGCTACCTAGTAAAGCTCATCCAAGAATAAAATGTGTTTTAAGCAGGTTTTGCTCATGCATTCATTATACTCTATGAATTTTCTAGAAGAACGTTTTCATTTTACTTCCATATATGACATTTGGCACTGCCCAAGCTTCACTGTCTCCTGATATTAAATGTTTTCTCATTGAAACTGAAAGATCATCCATCAGCAAACCATCCCTATTCCTTACTTTTAGGAACACAGGATGAGGAAATCCTGCTAGTAGGAAGGATTAAAATGTGAGGAGCGCCCCAACACATCAGCCTCTGAGCTGTGGCTGCGTGTGCTGAGGAAGACGGGAGAATCTGGGACTGAAGAAAAATCTGCCTTACAAAATCCAGATGTACAAAGTAGATCAATTTGCCTGTGATTGTTCATTGACCAAAAAAATCAACAAATCACCCAGACTGCCTCTGATAGTAAAACCATTAAATACATTTAAAATATGATTCACTTTATGAACAACTTTCCAGAAGTCCATCTATGGGGTAAAGTTAGGTTAATTCTCAACTATTTGTTAGTGGATTCCTACGTTAGTGGATTATAAACAACCCTGGAGGCTTTGGTCAGGCCCCAGAAAAGGGCCTGGGTGAAAGTGAGATGTAATCTCTGAGTGTTCCTGAGACTCACCCTAAATGACTGGAGGACTGACCGGTGGAAACTTTTCCACCATGAGTGTTATTTATCATCTGGGCTGCTTTTTCTCTTCATGGGCTCCAAAGTCTGAAAGTTAACTGCACATAAAGATGTAAAAGTCTTTGGGAAAGAAGAAAAATTACTAGCCTAAATCCTTTTGTATTTGATTTTACTGGATGACGGTCCCGAAGTCTACTGCTAATAAAATTGAAATTGCACTCCTGGTACAATCTGTGTCTGAACATTGGTGAAGAGCTCTACGGTCCTTATCCCAGGACCTGGATAAAAGCCCGCATTGCCTCAAAGCATTCACTCATGAATAATTAGAACTTGGACCTGTGTGTGTGTCTTGACACATACTGATATGCATGTAACTATACAGGCATGCAATGAATCAAAATAGAAACAAACATCTTGGCTGTGCTTTTAACAGACAAGTGAATATTTTAAAAGCTTCTTTATCTCCAGAATTTGATAGAATCAGTCTGTGTTGTTTAATGGTTCCCTTTGGCAACTATTCAGCCTTAAATACTGTGACTGTAAGAGAGGGAACAGCCGGGGATGCCGGTCAGTTCCTGGCATGCTCACTATGATACGGTCTTTTACTTCCACGTCATGAGCTGTGGACCTGCCCCCCTGATGATGAGCCCTGGCTCCCATTAGCACCGCAGAGTCTCTGGGCACCAAGGGTTAAATCTGTTTGGAACTTCCAGTTTAGGTAGCTTCCCGCATGAGCGCAGCTACCAGGGAGTCCTTGTGAACAGGCTTACAATAATGCAGATGGAAAATGGTCCCTTGCCGAAATGATGCTTTGTGCCAATGCCATAGGCCTTTTGGTCAGATTTCATAGGGAAGCTTATAGAGCTCTGCCTTCATAGAGAAAACTTAATAACTGGAATGCAAAACAAACGGCAATTCTTTTGCTTTTAAAACACCTTTTAAACATGGGGGAAACCATAGCCAAACCTCTGACAAGTATCTTCAGGCCACATGCAGTATCTGCCTACATCTGTAAGATATGCCCTCAGAGTCCTCCTTGCTGGGTCTCTCAGCCCCAGAGGTAAAGGAGTGATGGATGATGTGATGCTAAAGAAAGGAAGCAACTGCTGAGAAAGGAAAGTGGAGAGGAACAGAACCTACCTAAATCTTTCTTCCCTGCCTTTCCTTGATTTCCACTGGCCCACTTTCTGAAGTGGATATAAAAGACAAGGTCCGGACTGGCTAGAGGAAAAATTGTGAAAGTTTGTCACTGTGAAATCCACCTATCTATGATTCCTTCCTCATTGCCTCCTCATCTCTAGTGTCTGTGCCATGCCCCAGACCTAAGGGAAGCTGCTTCAGAAGATGTGTCCCAGAGGGCTTTGCATGTAAAAGGATACCCTTGAAGGCCAAATCCAAAGGGAATTCACCCATAATAATGGACAGGGAAGGCATCCCGAGGTGCAGGGCATTCCTCATGTCCTAAGGCTCTTGAGTCCAAACCAGGAAACAGGGGCCCTCCAGTTTAGCCTTCCTTTAGGGTAAGAGACTGACCTCTTCAACATAAACACCCTGCAGTGAATCAGTTCTAGTGCCAGCTAGGCACTCCAGGCTGTTAATCCCTGGGAGGCACCCAGTTGGCAGTCATCCCTCCCTTGATAAACTGAGCTTCACGAAGGAGACCCAGTTATGGTGTAAGCAGTTGTCCCTGAAACCCAGAGCTCTTTGAAGACACTACACAACTCCAATTTGGGATTTAGGGTAGGCATCTGTTATTGAGGTGTGGCTTGACAAACAGTCCTGGCCTATCAGGAATTGGGGGAGGGGCTTTGGAGGCAAGGCCAATGAGGGCTAGTAACAAATGTTAAGTGATGAGTAGAACAGATTTTCCCTCGGGGCCATCTTCTCTTCTGGCCTCTGTGAGTGCTGCACACACACCCCTGTAACAAGACGAAGGAAAGGCATAGTTTCCAAAAGCCCCCAAGAATAAAATCAGGATTCTCCCTGGAACCGCCCCCAAAACGAACAGCATATGTGGAAACAGCCAGGACTCAATCAAAATAATCAAACTATAGGACAAGGCATTTAAAACGCAGCAACAGAACTCAAGAGACAAGTAAACAGCCTACTTCCACCTTTCCTTGAGTTTGATTATTTTCATTCTGGACCCTCAAGCCTCACTCTTTTCACCTAATAGCTCTGTTAATTCAAATTCCTTTTCTCAATTAGCTCCTAAGGTTATTCAACAGCAAGGTAAGAAATGGATTCTTACTGCGTTTTCGAACTAGAGTCAGGGTCAGATCATGTAAAACATTACACTGATTTAAAAAGAGGGCAGCAAAAGAGATTTATTTTAAATTCTACTATATGACTAATTCTAATCTTGCTATACACATCCTTATTTTCTTCTCATATTTAATGAGTCAGTACTAAAACCCTGTTTTAAAACTGTTGTTTCTAACAAGTAAATACTGTAAAAATAAAATTCCATTTGCCATTTTCAGTGAAACCCTAAATTGTATTTTGCACATCAGAACTTATTCTATGTGGTTCCAGATGAAATAAATGGTCAATATTGTTTCCCCAGGGTACAGGCGCCTCAGAGATATCAATCCCCCTCTTACCCTCATTGTCAAGGGATTGGTTACTTTTAAGGAAAGATCGGTTGGTCCTTCCTGAAAACACAGTGTAAAGAGATTTAATGGTTTTCCCTCCTGAGACTAGACAGTAACTATCTAAAACATAATTAACAACAGGATGCCCGTCAGCAAGTGTACCTTTTACTTCATATCTGAGGCGTTTAGGTGCCTCCAATTTAATAGGGGCCACGGTGCTAGTTATCAAATTGACAGTCTTGACCTGACCTCTGAAAGTGGCTGTAAAACGATACCTAGTAAATTAAGACAAATGCCAAATCCCTCTGAGGAAACAGGCCTATATAATAACTATAAAATGGGCATTCAGGTTTGAGGCCAAGATTTCACAATAAGGATATAAATACCAGCCTGGACACAAGGGAAGATGCAGGCTCAGTTATTGTATACACAGGATAACAGTGACTCACTTCACTCAGCATTATGCTTGGCTGGAGATTTTAAATTCCTTTTTAAAAACAAGACTACTGTACCACAGGGTAAAGATTTTATTATCCTCAATAATGGGACTGACTATGCCAAGGCATAGAAGCAGAAAATTAGATCTGCTGATCCCAGAGCCAAGGCAGGGGTTATTGAAAGCCACAGTGGGTCAGTTTGGTGGGCTTTTCAATGTTGCAATGGCCTGGAAACCCAGGGAGGGAGGCCCATCGGGGAAGTGTCTGGCTCCAGCCAGGGGAGGTGAGAGAAGTCACGCTAGATCTGGTCTCAGGCAGCAGAAGGGAGTCAAAAAATTTCCTGTACCTCTGCTATTCCAGTGTTACCGGAATACTAACCCAGGAGGCAAAGACATTAAGTAGTTAAGGAAAGAGGTTACTGATCTGGCTCTCTCCCTCAGAGGCCATTGCCAAATAGTGCAGAGAAGCCAGCAGAGGCACCGCCTGCTTGCTACATCATCTATGAACAGCCAAAATTGGTCAAACAGATCCCTGAAGACAAAACACAAGCCATAAACCTTCAACCTGAATTTGAATTTTTATCAATTGCAGGGAGAGTTCATCTGAATCTTGTTCCTTCTTTGATTTTTCCTGTTCACTCTAACTTGTTCCTACTTATTTTGCTTCCGTCTGTTTCTCAGATTTATTGCTTCCTGCACTGATACTTAAGGAAGAAAAACAAAGAGGCTGTGATTTAGGCTCCTGTCAAGGCTCAAATTAAATACAGTGCCTCTTTCTCCCCAAAGCCCTCCACTTGACCAGACTTAAATGAGGTGCTGAGACGTAACTCAGAACCCTCTGTCCACTGCCTTCCTCTGTGCTGACCTCCAGCCAGACACGTGGGGATGATAAGCAAAATGATGAGTGGCCAGACGTGTTCTCTGAACTGTTCCACCAACCAAGGGAAACAGATCCTCTGCAAACTGCACCAACAACCCTAACCTATCGATGTCTATAAATCCCAAGAGACACAGGCACACGTCTACTCGGCTTTCTATAGGCAAAAGTCCACCCAGCTTGCTTAAGCCAGAAGGGAGCGTGAAGATCTCAGCTCCTCTAGCTGCCCTTTCGCTATCCATTTACATTTATAATTCACCCAAACACGGGCTTCTCTCTCCACAGGAGACATCATTGGCATTTACCTGTCACCTGTCACCACTAGGGCTGCTTATATTTCCCTTGACCCAGTAAGTTTCCCATGACCAAGGTGATTTCTCTCTTTAAAGAGATTAGTCTTTTAAACGTTTGATTTGGTCTTTTTCTGCCCCCTCAGGTCATGGATTATATGGGACTTTTGAAATGTTATCCTCCTGGAGGAAAACTAGAGAAGACCAACATGTTAAAGAGAGAACTGCAGCAGTCTATGCAGACTCCATGCTCTCCTTTTCTCTCACCACTGCCATGTACCTGGTCACCTTTGGCATAGGGGCCAGCCCTTTCACGAACATTGAGGCAGCCAGGATTTTCTGCTGCAATTCCTGTATTGCAATCTTCTTCAACTACCTCTATGTACTCTCGTTTTATGGTTCCAGCCTGGTATTCACTGGCTACATAGAAAACAATTACCAGCATAGTATCTTCTGTAGAAAAGTCCCAAAGCCCGAGGCATTGCAGGAGAAGCCGGCATGGTACAGGTTTCTCCTGACGGCCAGGTTCAGCGAGGACACCACCGACGGGGAGGAGGCGAACACTTACGAGAGTCACCTATTGGTATGTTTCCTCAAACGCTATTACTGTGACTGGATAACCAACACCTATGTCAAGCCTTTTGTAGTTCTCTTTTACCTTATTTATATTTCCTTTGCCTTAATGGGCTATCTGCAGGTCAGTGAAGGGTCAGACCTTAGTAACATCGTAGCGACAGCGACACAAACTATTGAGTACACTACTGCCCAGCAAAAGTACTTTAGCAACTATAGTCCGGTGATTGGGTTTTATATCTATGAGTCCATAGAATACTGGAACACTAGTGTCCAAGAAGACGTGCTAGAATACACCAAGGGGTTTGTGCGGATATCCTGGTTTGAGAGCTATTTAAATTACCTTCGGAAACTCAATGTGTCCACTGGCTTGCCTAAGAAAAATTTCACAGACATGTTGAGGAATTCCTTCCTGAAAGCCCCCCAATTTTCGCATTTTCAAGAGGACATCATCTTCTCTAAAAAGTACAATGATGAGGTCGATGTAGTGGCCTCCAGAATGTTTTTGGTGGCCAAGACCATGGAAACGAACAGAGAAGAACTCTATGATCTCCTGGAGACCCTGAGGAGACTTTCTGTCACCTCCAAGGTGAAGTTCATTGTCTTCAACCCATCCTTCGTGTACATGGACCGATACGCCTCCTCTCTGGGAGCCCCCCTGCACAACTCCTGCATCAGTGCTTTGTTCCTGCTCTTCTTCTCGGCATTCCTGGTGGCGGATTCTCTGATCAATGTCTGGCTTACTCTAACGGTTGTGTCCGTAGAGTTTGGAGTTATTGGTTTCATGACATTATGGAAAGTAGAACTAGACTGCATTTCTGTGCTCTGCTTAATTTATGGAATTAACTACACAATTGACAATTGTGCTCCACTGTTATCCACATTTGTTCTGGGCAAGGACTTCACCAGAACTAAATGGGTAAAAAATGCCCTGGAAGTGCACGGGGTAGCTATTTTACAGAGTTACCTCTGCTACACTGTTGGTCTGATTCCTCTCGCAGCTGTGCCTTCAAATCTGACCTGTACACTGTTCAGGTGCTTGTTTTTAATAGCATTTGTCACCTTCTTTCACTGCTTTGCCATTTTACCTGTGATACTGACTTTCCTGCCACCCTCTAAGAAAAAAAGGAAAGAGAAGAAAAATCCCGAAAACCGGGAGGAAATTGAGTGTGTAGAAATGGTGGATATTGACAGTACCCGAGTGGTTGACCAAATTACAACAGTGTGATAGCGTCTGTTGGTTATATTTTCACCCTAGGTCTTATAAAAAGCAAAGAGATTATGTTCATGAGACAAATTTAAAGTTTTCCTTTCTCTTTTAAGGATAAGGAACAGGCATTGCCAAAAAAAAAAAAAGTAAAGGATAAGGGCGGGAATGGGCATTGCATATTTTCAATCATCTTTAAAACAAAAGGTAATCAGAAAGAATTCACACACACACACACACAGAGATGTATAGTCTCTTAAACTAAGATCAAATAGAAGAAAGCTTATTAGCAAGCAGAATCCTATTTTATCCACACTGCAGATGTTGCTGGTATTGTGATAAAAACCTACTGATTGAAAGGTCAGCTGCCAAGGCAGAAATAGCTTTAAGCATTGTTCAGACAGTAAGGCTTCCAGAACTTCTGCAGAGCAGTAGCTCCAGGCAGGGTCTATGTACAGTTTGAGGTTTCAACCATCTCATCTAGCTCCCCAACACCCCAAGGAGAGGCTTGTGAAAGTTCTGGCCAGTAAAAGCAAGCCAGAACCTCAGAAGCAGACACATGGTGGAGTGGCCATCACCCCTGGACTAAAACTAAGTCACCCCTAAATTCACCCAGGTAAGGCAGTTTTTGCTGTCTAGAATAAGTTTATCATATCCCCTCATCAATACAGTTTTCACATTTGTACAGTTGGGTTAATATACCTTTAAACCAATGACAGCTCCAGATTTGCAGAGTTGGGCAATGCTATTTTGGAGTATCTTACTGCTTGTCACCAAATGGATCTGCTTTATTAGTTACAGCTCTTGGCAGGAGGCTCTGAGTACCGAAATCCACAGAGCTAAACCCAAATACCTGGCACGATGGAGGAAAAGCAGGTGTCTACTTGAACCCAGAGACAGTGTTTCCATTTTAACAAAAAAAATAGCCAGCTGGTACAGCGGTTTGTGGTTTGGCCCTAAATGCATTTTTTGCATGGATGCCCAGAAAGAAAATCTGCCCATGCCTAGCTGAGGGAAGAGAAAAGGACACTGAACTGGTTATTTGCCGTAGCTTCCAACTTGTAGTGCCAGTCTGCCTTCGCCAGACATGCCTGCTCAGAGACACAGAGGAGAAAAGAAAGTTCTTGGGTGGGCACAAGTCCTGAAACTGAGAAACTTTGTAAAAGGGCAGGCAGGGGGATAAAAGGCAGAAAGGGTGATAGATGGAATGACTGGAAGATGGAATCACCAATACAAATCAATGATGACAGTCAAACTTTCCTGCTAAGCTGACTGGACTCATCTTCCTGCACCAACCCCCCCCCACCACCACCACACACACACACACACACACACACACACACACACACACACACACACACACACACACCTTTGTGAGTGCCCCTCTACTTCACTGCACGGCCCTTCTGCACGTCAATGAGCCTTGATATTTATACAGTTGACTTGCAGAATCTGCAGGATGTAAACAGAAATGGTTGGATCTGAAGAGGCTACGTATAATATCCCAGACCCCTGCATTTCTTGAAGGCTATAAAAATGAAGCTACAAGCTGGTCACATTTGAGCACTTTTCCCTTTTAGAGATGCAGCTTATTTAGACATCTGTAGTGGTAAGCATTTCCCAAAAGCACCTTACCTTTCTGGACCTTAGCGGACGCACTGAGCAACTTTCCCATCCTCTGCCGAGGAGGAAACTGAGACCTAGGAGAATAAAGCGACTCACACAGGGTCCCACCACTGGAAGGTTTCCGCCATTTTAGCATGCCTAAGACAGGGCAGGCCAATTTGAGACTTTCTCATAAGAGGGCTATTACTCCCTTCAAAGTACATTTCCAAGGAAGGAACATAGGACTTTATTGGCCACAAAGCAGACTTTTTTTTTTAATGTCTGAGTAACTGTTTGGGATTTAGGTTTGCCATTGTCTTTCCAAACAGTAAATATGCCCAAATGATTCAGATGTAACCACACCAAGTGCAAAACTGTGCTTTCTCTTTCATGTACTGTTGTTCACACAGTTCTAAATACATGTGCAGGGGATCATAGCTAGTGCATTATACACTTGTTCAAACTCTCCTGCAGACACACTAAGTGATCATACCAACGTGTTATGCACTCAACTAGAAGATAATGAGCTTTAATCTGAGGGCAAGTACAGTCCTCGAAAAAGGGCAAGTTCACATAATAGATCTGCAATCAATTCTCTCTCCAAGGGGCCTGCGACTAGGCTACTATTTATAAAACACAGCTGAAGAGAGGATTGGTTTTATTCTTAAATCATATGTTGCTAAATCATTTTCTGAACAGTGTGTTCTAAATCAGCCATTGATTTAGTGTTGGCCATGTGGTTTCAGTGACTCCACAAAACTGATACAACACAAGTACCAATTAAATGGATTTTGTTGAGAATTTAATCATTCAATTTGGTCAACCGGAATGACTTACTGTGGAACTTTGTTTTATGAGAGATAGTAGTTTTCCAACTTGATTGAGTCTCTGTATTCCTTGGAATATTGTATTTTTAAATGAAGGGCATTTTCAACCTTGTCAACTTCTCTTTTCAACACTTGAAATCAAGGCTTATGGAATTCTGACTGTGGAATGAATTTTTTTTTTTACTGGGGGACTCTGCATGCCAAGATTTATTACTTATTATTTATTGTTAGATCATTATTATTTATTTGTTAATACAGATTACTGATTATTGCACTGACAGCATTGGTTTAGCCCGTTTAGCCACACCATGGAGAAGACACTTTAGAAGTAACTCAGAATCACATCCCTATAAAATCTGTCTTTACTTCATGAAGTTTTACTTTTTCAATTGCTACACAGAGGGAAGGAATGACCCTAGCAAACACTTGCAAAATTTTTATTTTTCAGTTAACTCCAACCAAGACATTAATGTTCACTTTACCAAAGAAACTTACTTGGTTGGTTTTGAGTTGGTGTTTGTTCTTTGTTTACCAAAGAAAACATGCCATTCATCAAAAACATTTCTCCTCATCAACTTAAAAAAAGCAAAAACTGTAATACTTGGGCTTTCTTGACCATTCATAAGGAAAAAAAAGAAAAGTCGGGGTAAGGGTGACTGTCTCTCATTGAGTGAAACTCAGCAGAAGATACAAATTCACAAGTAAGAAAATGATGCTTGAAATGGGGCATTATTGTTTAGTCCTACAGTAATGGTCCAACAAGCAGCAGAAGGGCTCCTCAAGCTAAAAGCAGTAAGTACATTTGTTCCACACACAAAAAATAAATAAAGAAATGAGACAAACCCTCATGAAACTCCCACTCCATTGTTCCAGCTCATAAGTTTTGGTTTGCTTTGGTGATTTGGCTTTTGTTTTGCTATGGTTTGGTTTTTTGGTGTGTGTTTGTGTTTGCTTCCTTTGCTCCCACCCTTCCCACCATTGTTACCCCTTCAATTTTCAGTCAAAAGTGAGAGAATCCAATGCCATCCTCCATAGCTACAACTATTTATGCAATATACTGCTCTAAACGAGGCCCTTGCTAACTCTCTTATTTTAACTAACCACCACCCAGTTCTGAGCGGAATTCTAGGATAACACCACTTTCCTTCAGCCCCAGCAGTGGAGCTTGGCTGCATCTATCTCAAGAATGGGTTGGGTCGGTTGGGCAGCCGCCTTGGGGGTGTGGAATGAGGCAGAGACTATTGGACACAAACGGTATCCTCCTCATAATGGTTTTATTCCTTTGGATCCTATTAAAGTAGCCCTGCAGCTTGTGGTAGTGTTTGACCTCTATGAATCTACGTTTTCTCATCTGTAAAATGGGGATAATGATAGTAATCATCTTTAAATTCAGCAAATACTTACTGAGTGCCTAATATCACCCAGAGACTGTTCTAGCGTCTGGGGACAGCAGTGAACAAATAAAATAAAAAGCACCTGCCCTTGGAGAGCCTACACTTGAGTGACGCTGCAGATAAGGATTAAGTGAGATGAGTTTTTTTGTTGTTAGCTGAGCCATCCTGCCACCTGTTGGTAGCTCAGTGGCAGCTCAGCTCAGGCTGGGAATCGAACCGCTGTTGCTCAGAGCTCAAACTCGTGAGCAAGCTCTTAACCAACTGAGCCACTTGGCTGGCCCTGTGAGATGATATTTCGAAAGCACTGGTAGCAAGGCCTGGCATAGAAAAGGAACTCAAGACATTATTATTATTTGTAATATGCCTACTAGGGCTCAGAGAAGTCAATTTTTGCAGACTTGGGCCCAGGATTAGGACTATATAAAGATGAAATGTTGTCCTGGCCATTTTAGCACATTCAAAATTTGGCTAGATCATCACTTAGTAGGGCGATTATAAAGGGGGCACGAGCCCTGGATGTTGGAGTTGGATTGTAATCCTTGAAAGAATGGGATACAGACCCTTGGGGATGGAAGAGGGGAGTGGAGGGGAGAGCACTTACTATTTAATTACTATGCCTGGCTTGTCTGAAGACATTTGAACATTCCTTTGGGACAATTTGCTTTTAAGTTTGTGCTACATAAAAAGCATCAGGTATTTGAAAACAAAGTTCCTATTTTTGAAAAGCATAGGAAAGCTGCAATGGGATGGAAAGTATTGAATTAGTTCTACTGGAATCTCTGGCAAAGAATTGAGAATGGCTTCAGCCAGCACATTGCAGAGTTCCTCCCCGTGGTGGTTAAGACTGTTTATTTCTGCATCAAGCCAGTCCAGGAGAAAGCAGAGAGGAAAGTGAATGAGCTAAAATCCGTTCACCTGAATAGGTAGTGTCAGGATGTCCTCCCAAGCCTGCTCTCACCTGCCCCCATTCTGCCCAGGTGATCTGTTTGAAGTCTTCCTCTTTGAAATCTATGAGTGCGCCATGCAAGGAGGAGGTAGTGAGGTGACCAGACAGCTTTGGCCTCTGTGCAGATTTTCAAGTTAGATTAAAATTAGCACCCCAAGAGTTCTGAGGAGCCTACCTAGTGGGGAAAGAAAGCTTCTTTTCAAATTACAAACAATGACTACCAAGGAGGCAACCCACAGAGGAACCTTGGTGGAAGGAATGCTGTTCCTGTGAAATGTGCCAGCCTCTTCTCCTTCCAGGATGCTGACACCAGATGAATCTTTGGATAGAGCTGAGCCTACCCCCACGTTTTTCACGTAAGAAAACGGAAACCTGGGGAAGTGAAATTCCATGCACAGAGGTAGTTAGACGCAGAAACAGAACTCTAATTGAAGTCTCCTAGTTCCTAGCCTCAGTCCTTTCTCTATTCTGCCACTTTACTGCCAAATCCTATATATCTAAATTATAGGGTCTCAACCTGGGGGCCACGAATGAGTTGGTGGGTGGGTGGGACTCCAAACTCCCTAAAATTAAATTATATACAAAAATGTGTGTATATGTTCAATATGTGCATTTTCCTAAAGAGAGAGTTCATAGTTGTCATCAGATTCCAAAAGAGGTCTGTGACCCAAAAAGGGTGAAGCACCACTGTCCTAAAATAATAAAGACCTCATTGGGTGTGTGATCCTGGTGTCCTCATTTTGGCTAATGGGCAATCAATAATTTCTCAACCATCTTTTCTCTAAGTAGGCCAAACTGCTTCCAAATATTGGTCTCTTCATGCCCAGCCAAGTGCCTGCTTCCATTCATTTATTCCTCATTCATTCATTTATTTATTCAGCAAAAATATTTTCATTGTCCACTTTATGTTCCAGCACCAGCTAAACACACTCTCCAGGACAGGGCTGCAGAAAGGACCACTGTGCTGTGCTCTTGATAGCAGAAGGAACACCAGGTTGCTACCACATCCTCACTGCTGCAACGAAGTATATATAGCCTTAAAATTACAGTAACCACACCCCACACACATACACACTGTGGCGTGGGGGGCTGGGGGGGATGGGAGGGTGTGCCTCATTCAGCAAAGCCAACATAAGGAAGTGGGCCCTGTTAAAGAACCAGGGGCAGAGCAGCCTGTTTCCCAGTGATACAGGCATATGCTGTGTGGCAGCCGCATACCACATCCCTGGAAAGACTGATCCCAGGTAAGCCCTATTCTGAGATGTCTACACTAGGCATGCATGCACACACAGCAGCTGAGTCACCAACAAACAGAGAGAATATGTCTCGTTCGTCTTGATAATATTTGTGGTGGGCAAATAGGAAATCATGGCAATGGACATAAGGTTACATTTAAGGACAGGGGTGTCTTGGACAAAGATGTACACATAGAAGCCCAGTTCTCTTGACTCCTGGCCATAAGCTAGGTACAGTGCATGTTGATGGAGGAAGCTGGAGCATAAATGACTGTTTATACATGTCGGTTATGCTTTCTCTGGTATCACTTTAGGCACCATGGAATGCACCTGGGTTTTCCTAAGGGTAAGGCTGGGGGAACCAGTGCTTGGCTTCCCCTGAAGCACAAAGGAGGCACTGGCTGCTCAACAGTGCCAATTACATAACACTCTGCCCAGACCTGACAAGGGAAGCCTTCTATTGAGATGAGCAAAATTAGTCCCGCTTTGTAGCATCTGATGTGAAGTTTGAAGACTTTGTTCACTGAGATCTATAACATGCTTTGTTTAATTCCTACAAAATGGCAAAGACTTGGCCCATTCCCATTATCCATTCAAGGCTCCTCCTTGGGAAAAAACCCATGATTCTCTTTGGCAAAACAATGTTTTAATTTCCAGGGTGAACCTTGAACATGTTTGGCTCAGACTTTCAGATCTTTATTCTTCAAATGAATTTCCTGCCAAAATTTCCTTTGCCCCTGTCTAGAGTCACCAAGGCAGGTCCCATGATGTCTCCCAGGACCATGGATGACTGGTCAAAACTTGTAATGATGCATCAGTTCTGTGTAACACATACACACACGTGCACACACACATAATGCATGTATACTCAACACACCTATAACACATGCACACACATAAACATATGCATGCACATAACACACACACTGCCTTTTACAACACACACGACACATGTGAGACACATTTAAACTGCCTTAGCAGGCCCGACTCTGTGGTTCTGCGGGGTTTGGCATCAGCTATCTGCAGAAAACCATAACACATATTATCTTCTCTTTCTATATGTTTCCTATGAGCACATCCGAGACTAGCCAAACAGTACACTTTTCTTAGTTTAATAGACATTTATTCCTTCAGTTGAACAACCGCTACACACAAATTCGGTGTTTAAGATTTTTGAGTGGAAAGGACTTTAGGTCTCCAGAGGCCTTATGAGCCTGCTACATGTTTTCTGGAAATCATTTAACTGAGCCTTTTAATACCCCTGAAGAAAACAGAAAAAGTGGTTCAAGGAAACCAGCAATTAGCTTTTGGAGTCAAACTGCCTCCTCTTAAGTCCGCAAACCTAGAATTGGAAATTGGAGCAATTCGTCTTCTGTATGTCCTACACACTCTAATTCACCCTGGGAAGCAGGAGCCTAGTCTAAGGGAAAACATGAGGCAAAGAGAATGTGGTGGCGTGCCTAACATTAAGGCGGGCATAACGGATGGCCTGGGAAGTTCGTGAGATGGTAAGGAGTTGGAAGGCAGACTGAGTACAGATGACACCAATCAGTACACTTAAGAAAAATCTGGGGAAGTGAATGTGTCTTGGAATTCACAAATTGCTAACTATCAGTTTGATAGTGGGAAACTGCATTTGAAGGAATTTTCTAAGACAAAGTGAAACTACTGAAGACCCAAAACCACAGAGATCTCTCCCAAGGTCTGGAATTGTGAAAATTTATCTAGAATTTTTGCTCTGTGATCCAAACAAGGGGAAAAGGAGCGGGGAGGAAAGAAGAAGGACATAGCAGATAGTCACTCCATCTTGCCAACCTCCAGTCTTAAGAAGTGGTGGGCATTGTCCATTTTTCTCTAGCATTAGTTTGATGGGAAAGCCAGTGCCTTTCATCCACCTCAAGGAAAGAAGGTGCCATCCCAGGAAGCCTGGTGATAGGAAACACCAGTTTGGGAGAAAAGTCACACAAGTAACAGAACTACCCAAGACCAGGAACTTACACACACACACACACACACACACACACACACACACACACACACACAGGGAGTGGATATTAAGAAGAGTTGAGAGATGAGCCCTGGCCCACTTCCTAAAATGTAGACAGAGTGTGGCAGGGAAAAGTAATTAATGGGAAGGTGAAACAAATAAGATTTGAGTGGAATGACTGAAATGATGAGCTGGGAATAATGGCGTTCAGGAAGCTCTATAAGATAAAGATATGGAGCCTGAATCTGTACTTTTTTGAATAAAGTAAAAGGACTCTGTATTTTCTTTTGAATTCTCGACCCATAATTCCATCTTAGTAACTTGGTGAGAACACACTCAAGTTCTATTCGTACTGTCTGTCATCCCATAATTCAACCACTCACTCTTGGTTGTGTATTTACTCCAGCTTAGAAGCTGTGAGCAGAATCATTGAACGCTAGGCCCAAACAAGAGTTTCACCTTGGGTTTAAGAGTTCCTTGGTTAAATTTTTCTCATTCCTCTAAATGTACAAATGTTTCAAAGCTGGAAAAAGTGTGTCTAGATAGCCAATGTAGTTAGTTTTTTTAACATCCAACATAACCCTTGCCAATAATTATTAACAAAGAAATAGTCACACCAGTTAAATGTTCCTTTAGTAGTCCAATTTTAGTGGGTGACAAAAGGGAAGAGAGTCCAAATATTTAGTGATGTTGAAAAAGATCCTCACCCTAGACATAAAATAGTTTAAGCAAAATGTGGTCCCTCTCTTACTGTCATCACTAGTGAAAGAAATTCCTGAAATTGCATATTATTTTGTAAAGTTTGGGGCCAAATCACAATGAATTTTTAAGTTGTATCCATGGCAATTGATCCTAAGATCACATCTTGTCAATCAGATTAATCACTAATGCAGCATTCAGAAATCCTGTCTATTTCCCCAAAAGGGAGCCCAATGTTATGTTGCGTTTCCTAGTATTTTAGCTCGCTTTCTTCCTACTAGCTAACAGGTGACTCTGGGAGTAATAAATTATTTCTAAACTAAGAAGGAATATCCAAGCACATAACTCGTTCAGCTTGGTCATATCTGAGACAAATAAGCATCAAACACTACTGGGAAAAATACTGCAGTTGCACCCAGAGCTTGACAAAGTGTGAGTCACACCACTTTGATCCACAACAGGCAGCACCTGCTCAGGTGGAATTAATCAAGACCTTGCCCAGAAAATTTTCCCACAAAGAGTTAAAACACTTTTCCATCAAGAAGCATTGATAAACTATACCTTTTACCAAATGTCAAGACATTTTAAAGATTTTTAAAGAAAATGAATGTCATTAAAAAAATGACTAACTCTGGGCCTGCCCAGTGGCGCGATGGTTAAGAACTGGTTAGGGACGCCAGAGGGCGCCGGTTCGGATCCCACATATGAGGGCCAGTGACACTGCCCTCCACAGCTAAGATGCTGAACAACAGCTCAACGTGGAGCTGGGCTGCCATGAGTCGCCGGCGACGGCGTAGGCT